>NW_028270188.1:19665326-19859251 GCF_037043375.1 Chiloscyllium plagiosum
CAGACCCTTCGGCCCATCCCGTCCATGCTGAGCCAGATAACAGAGTCACATAGCTGTACAGCATAGAAACAGACCCTTCAGCCCATCCCGTCCATGCTGACCCAGATATCACAGAGTCACAGAGTCATACAGCTCTAAAACAGGCCCTTCGGCCCATCCTGTCCATGCTGACCCAGATATCACAGAGTCACAGAGTCATACAGCACTAAAACAGGCCCTTCGGCCCATCCCGTCCATGCTGACCCAGGTATCACAGAGTCACAGAGTTATACAGCACTAAAACAGGCCCTTCGGCCCATCCCGTCCATGCTGACCCAGATATCACAGAGTCACAGAGCTGTACAGCACAGAAACAGACCCTTCAGCCCATCCCATCCATGCTGACCCAGATATCACAGAGTCATACAGCACTAAAACAGGCCCTTCGACCCATCCCGTCCATGCTGACCCAGATATCACAGAGTCACAGAGCTGTACAGCACAGAAACAGACCCTTCAGCCCATCCCGTCCATGCTGACCCAGATATCACAGAGTTACAGAGCTGTATAGCACAGAAACAGGCCCTTCGGCCCATCCCGTCCATGCTGACCCAGATATCACAGAGTTACAGAGCTGTATAGCACAGAAACAGGCCCTTCGGCCCATCCCATCCATGCTGACCCAGATATCCCAAACTAATCTAGTCCAAACTGCCTGGAGCGTCGGAGGCTGAGGGGTGACCTTATAGAGGTTTATAAAATCATGAGGGGCATGGATAGGGTAAATAGGCAAGGTCTTTTCCCTGGGGTGGGGGAGTCCAGAACTAGAGGGCATAGGTTTAGGGTGAGAGGGGAAAGATATAAAAGGGACCTGAGGGGCAACATTTTCACCCAGAGGGTGGTACGTGTATGGAATGAGCTGCCAGAGGAAGTGGTGGAGGCTGGTACAGTTGCAACATTTAAGAGGCATTTGGGTGGGTATATGAATAGGAAGGGTTTGGAGGGACATGGGCCGGGTGCTGGCAGGTGGGACTGGATTGGGTTGGGATATCTGGGTCTGCGCAGCTTCCCCTTCCTATCATGCTGTGATTCTCACTCGGAGCCCTCACGTGAACCAACCTCTCCCACACTCTCAGACAGAATTCCAGAGGGGAATGTGGGACTGACTCCCACTGGGAGTCGGTGGGGGGGGGGGTCAATGTAGCGGGTTTGGTGGGGAAGTGGGGGGGGGGAGGGAGAGCCTGGATAAACAGACGAGGGAGTGTGACAGTGAGCACCGTCCGCATGGAGGATCATGGTCTGTCTGTGTGCTGTGTGATGCTGAGACTGGCCTTATCTCTGGCTGCAGCTGCTGCTGGGAGCCCGTCGTGATGAGTTGGTTCCGAGAGAGGGTGGGGGGACATTGTGTACAGAGTGACTCTCAGAAGGGTACAGCCAGGGACAGTCACAGGACAGTCAGGAGGTTAACCCTAATATCCTCCAGTCTCCAACTCCCCAGCGCCCCCACCCTCCAGCAGGGCCCTTCCCCTGACCCTCCCGGACTAGACGCAGCCAGTCCCCAGCTTTCAGGCGTCATGCTCACCTTTTCCCGGAGTCACTTTGCCCAACTCCTCTCTGTCTGTGCGTTATCAAACTTTCAGAATTCCGCTTTCTCCCAATCACTTCCCGATCCCAGCTGCAAAACGTGGGAAACGCTGCCCGGACCATCGCGCAGAACAACATTCCAGCCACTGACCCGGTCCGGAAGCAGAAATGAGGCCATGCAGCCCATTGAGTCTGTCCCGCTATTTAATCATGGTTGCCATGACAGATACGTTCTGTGAAAAGGGCGGCGCGGTGCCCCAGTGGTTAGCACTGCTGCCTCCCAGCGCCAGGCACCCCGGTTCGATCCCACCCTCGGGCCACTGTCTGTGTGGGTTTTCACATTCTCCCCGTGTCTGCGTGGGTTTCCTCCCACAGTCCAGTGATGTGCAGGTTATTGTGGATTGGCCATGGGAAATTGTCCCATAGTGCCCAGGGATGTGCAGGTTAGGGTGGGTTGGCCATGGGAAATTGTCCCATAGTGCCCAGGGATGTGCAGGTTAGGGTGGATTGACCATGGGAAATTGTCCCATAGTGTCCAGGGATCTGCAGGTTAGGGTGGATTGGCCATGGGGAATTGTCCCATAGTGTCCAGGGCTGTGCAGGTTATTGTGGATAGGCCATGGGAAATTGTCCCATAGTGCCCAGGGATGTGCAGGTTAGGGTGGGTTGGCCATGGGAAATTGTCCCATAGTGCCCAGGGATGTGCAGGTTAGGGTGGATTGACCATGGGAAATTGTCCCATAGTGTCCAGGGATGTGCAGGTTAGGGTGGATTGGCCGTGGGAAATTGTCCCATAGTGCCCAGGGATGTGCAGGTTAGGGTGGATTGACCATGGGAAATTGTCCCATAGTGTCCAGGGATGTGCAGGTTAGGGTGGATTGGCCATGGGAAATTGTCCCATAGTGCCCAGGGATGTGCAGGTTAGGGTGGATTGGCCATGGGAAATTGTCCCATAGTGCCCAGGGATGTGCAGGTTAGGGTGAATTGGCCGTGGGAAATTGTCCCATAGTGTCCAGGGATGTGCAGGTTAGGGTGGATTGGCCATGGGAAATTGTCCCATAGTGTCCAGGGATGTGCAGGTTAGAGTGGATTGGCCGTGGGAAATTGTCCCATAGTGCCCAGTGATGTGTAGGTTAGGGTGGGTTGCCCATGGGAAATTGTCCCATAGTGCCCAGGGATGTGCAGGTTAGGGTGGGTTGGCCATGGGAAATTGTCCCATAGTGCCCAGGGATGTGCAGGTTAGGGTGGGTTGGCCATGGGAAATTGTCCCATAGTGCCCAGGGATGTGCAGGTTAGGGTGGGTTGGCCATGGGAAATTGTCCCATAGTGTCCAGGGATGTGCAGGTTAGGGTGGATTGGCCATGGGAAATTGTCCCATAGTACCCAGGGATGTGCAGGTTAGGGTGGGTTGGCCATGGGAAATTGTCCCATAGTGTCCCAGGGATGTGCAGGTTAGGGTGGATTGGTCGTGGGAAATTGTCCCATAGTGCCCAGGGATGTGTAGGTTAGGGTGGATTGGCCATGGGAAATTGTCCCATAGTGTCCAGGGATGTGCAGGTTAGAGTGGATTGGCCATGGGAAATTGTCCCATAGTGTCCAGTGATGTGTAGGTTAGGGTGGGTTGGCCATGGGAAATTGTCCCATAGTGTCCAGTGATGTGTAGGTTAGGGTGGGTTGGCCATGGGAAATTGTCCCATAGTGTCCAGGGATGTGCAGGTTAGGGTGGGTTGGCCATGGGAAATTGTCCCATAGTGTCCAGTGATGTGTAGGTTAGGGTGGATTGGCCATGGGAAATTGTCCCATAGTGTCCCAGGGATGTGCAGGTTAGGGTGGATTGGCCATGGGACATTGTCCCATAGTGCCCAGGGATGTGTAGGTTAGGGTGGGTTGGCCATGGGAAATTGTCCCATAGTGCCCAGGGATGTGCAGGTTAGGGTGGATTGGCCATGGGAAATTGTCCCATAGTGCCCAGGGATGTACAGGTTAGGGTGGATTGGCCATGGGAAATTGTCCCATAGTGTCCCAGGGATGTGCAGGTTAGGGTGGATTGGCCGTGGGAAATTGTCCCATAGTGCCCAGGGATGTGCAGGTTAGGGTGGATTGGCCATGGGAAATTGTCCCATAGTGCCCAGGGATGTGCAGTTTAGGGTGGATTGGCCATGGGAAATTGTCCCATAGTGCCCAGGGATGTGCAGGTTAGGGTGGATTGGCCATGGGAAATTGTCCCATAGTGCCCAGGGATGTGCAGGTTAGGGTGGATTGGCCATGGGAAATTGTCCCATAGTGCCCAGGGATGTGCAGGTTAGGGTGGGTTGGCCATGGGAAATTGTCCCATAGGGTCCAGGGATGTGCAGGTTAAATATCCTCAGTGACCTGACCCCCCACAGCCTTCTGTGGCAGTGAATCCTACAGATTCCCCGCACTTTGGATGAATATGTTTCTCCTTATCTCTGTTCTCAAGGGTCTCCCCTTTCCTCTAAGGCTGTGCCCTCGGGTGTCAGTCTTTCCTCCCGATGGAAACACCTTCCCAACATCCACTCTGTCCAGGTTATTCTGTATTCTGGCTGTTTCAATTCAATCTCCCCTCATCCTTCTTAACTCCATCGAGTACAGACCCAGAGTCCTCTAACCTTCCTGATACTTTACCCTTTCATTGCTGGGCCCCTTCTCGTGACCCTCGTCTGGACCTGCTGCAGGGGTCAGTCCATCCTTCCTGAGATATGGGGCCCAAACCTGCGCACAATACTCCGAATGTGGTCTGACCAGAGCCTCACAGAGCCTCAGAAGGACATCCCTGCCTTTAGATTCAAGCCCTCTCAAAATAAATGCCATCATTGCCTTTGCTTTCCTTACTCTGACACAAGCTGCGAGTTTACCCCGAGAGAATCCTGGACTGGAACGCCCAAGTCTAGTGCACTTCAGACGGCTGAATTTTCTCCCCATTTAGAAATTAGTCCAGGTCTCTATTCTTCCCACATTGAGAGAGCGTTGCTGGAAAAGCACAGTGGGTCGGGCACCATCCGAGGAGCAGGAGAATCAACATATCCGGCATAAACCCTTCATTGGGAACACCCGAAACATCGATTCTCCTGCTCCTCGGATGCTGCCTGACCCACTGTGCTTTTCCAGCACCACACTCTCGACTCTGAATCCCTCTGTTGTCTCTGTGTGTGTGTCTCTCTCTCTGTGTCTCTCTGTGTCTCTCTCTCTCTATCTGTGTCTTTGTGTGTGTGTCTCTCTCTATTTGTGTCTCTTTCTCTCTCTGTCTGTGTGTGTCTCTCTCTCTATCTGTGTCTCTTTCTCTCTCTCTCTCTCTCTGTGTCGCTTTTTCTCTCTCTATCTGTGTCTCTCTCTCTCTCTATCTAGTGTCTCTTTCTCTCTTTCTGTCTCTCTCTCTCTCTATCTGTGTCTCTTTCTCTCTCTGTCTCTCTCTCTCTCTCTGTCTCTCTCTCTCTCTCTCTGTCTCTCTCTCTCGATCTGTATCTCTTTCTCTCTGTGTCTCTCTATCTGTGTCTCTCTCTCTCTCTCTCTGTGTCTCTCACTCTCTCTCTCTCTCTCTGTGTCTCTCTCTCTCTATCTGTGTCTCTGTCTCTCTCTCTGTCTCTCTCTCTCTGTGTCTCTCTCTCTCTCTGTGTCTCTGTCTCTCTCTCTCTGTCTCTCTCTCTCTCTATCTGTGTCTCTGTCTCTCTCTCTCTGTCTCTCTCTGTCTCGCTCTCTGTCTCATTCTCTGTGTCTCTCTCTCTGTCTCATTCTCTGTGTCTCTCTCTCTGTCTCTTTCTCTCTGGATCAGTGGTGCTAGAAGAGCACAGCAGGTCAGGCAGCATCCGAGGAGCAGGAGAATCGACGTTTCCAGCATCTGCAGTCATTGTTTTTACCTCTTTCTCTCTGTGTCTATCTCTCTCTCTCCCTATCTCTGTCACCCCCTCCAGCCCCTACACCCCCTCCCTATCTCTGTCACCCCCTCCAGCCCCTGCACCCCCTCCCTATCTCTGTCACCCCCTCCAGCCCCTGCACCCCCTCCCTATCTCTGTAACCCCCTCCAGCCCCTACACCCCCTCCCTATCTCTGTAACCCCCTCCAGCCCCTACACCCCCTCCCTATCTCTGTCACCCCCTCCAGCCCCTACACCCCCTCCCTATCTCTGTCACCCCCTCCAGCCCCTACACCCCCTCCCTATCTCTGTAACCCCCTCCAGCCCCTACACCCCCTCCCTATCTCTGTAACCCCCTCCAGACCCTACACCCCCTCCCTATCTCTGTCACCCCCTCCAGCCCCTACACCCCCTCCCTATCTCTGTAACCCCCTCCAGCCCCTACACCCCCTCCCTATCTCTGTAACACCCCCCCAGCCCCTACACCCCCTCCCTATCTCTGTAACCCCCTCCAGCCCCTAGACCCCCTCCCTATCTCTGTAACCCCCTCCAGCCCCTACACCCCCTCCCTATCTCTGTAATCCCCTCCAGCCCCTACATCCCCTCCCTATCTCTGTAACCCCCTCCAGCCCCTACACCCCCTCCCTATCTCTGTAACCCCCTCCAGCCCCTACACCCCCTCCCTCTCTCTGTAGCCCCCTCAAGCCCCTTCATCCCCTCCCTATCTCCGTAACCCCCTCCAGCCCCTACATCCCCTTCCTATCTCTGTAACCCCCTCCAGCCCCTACACCCCCTCCCTATCTCTGTAACCCCCTCCAGCCCCTACACCCCCTCCCTATCTCTGTAACCCCCTCCAGCCCCTACACCCCCTCCCTATCTCTGTAACCCCCTCCAGCCCCTACACCCCCTCCCTCTCTCTGTAGCCCCCTCAAGCCCCTTCATCCCCTCCCTATCTCCGTAACCCCCTCCAGCCCCTACATCCCCTTCCTATCTCTGTAACCCCCTCCAGCCCCTACACCCCCTCCCTATCTCTGTAACCCCCTCCAGCCCCTACACCCCCTCCCTATCTCTGTAACACCTCCAGCCCCTACACTCCCTCCCTATCTCTGTAACCCCCTCCAGCCCCTATACACCCTCCCTATCTCTGTAACCTCCATCCAGCCCCTACACCCCCTCCCTATCTCTGTACCCCCTCCAGACCCTACAGCCCCCTCCCTATCTCTGTAATCCCCTCCAGCCCCTACACCCCCTCCCTATCTCTGTAACACCCCTCCAGCCCCTACACCCCCACCCTGTCTCTGTAACCCCCTCCAGCCCCTACACCCCCTCCCTATCTCTGTAACCCCCTCCCTCCACTACACGCCCTCCCTATCTCTGTAACCCCCTCCAGCCCCTACACCCCCTCCCTATCTCTGTAACCCCCTCCCGCCCCTACACCCCCTCCCTGTCTCTGTAACCCCCTCCAGCCCCTACACCCCCTCCCTATCTCTGTAACCCCCTTCAGCCCCTACACCCCGCCCATCTCCATAACCCCCTCCAGACCCTACAGCCCCCTCCCTATCTCTGTAATCCCCTCCAGCCCCTACACCCCCTCCCTATCTCTGTAACACCCCTCCAGCCCCTACACCCCCACCCTGTCTCTGTAACCCCCTCCAGCCCCTACACCCCCTCCCTATCTCTGTAACCCCCTCCCTCCACTACACGCCCTCCCTATCTCTGTAACCCCCTCCAGCCCCTACACCCCCTCCCTATCTCTGTAACCCCCTCCCGCCCCTACACCCCCTCCCTGTCTCTGTAACCCCCTCCAGCCCCTACACCCGCTCCCTATCTCTGTAACCCCCTCCCTCCCCTACACCCCCTCCCTATCTCTGTAACCCGCTCCAGCCCCTATACCCCCTCCCTATCTCTGTAACCCCCTCCAGCCCCCACACCCCCTCCCTATCTCTGTAACCCCCTCCAGCCCCTACACCCCCTCCCTATCTCTGTAACCCCCTCCAGCCCCTACACCCCCTCCCTATCTCTGTAACCCCCTCCAGCCCCTACACCCCCTCCCTATCTCTGTAACCCCCTCCAGCCCCTACACCCCCTCCCTACCTCTGTACCCCCTCCAGCCCCGACGCCCCCTCCCTATCTCTGTAACCCCCTCCAGCCCCTACACCCCCTCCCTATCTCTGTACCCCCTCCAGCCCCTACACCCCCTCCCTATCTCTGTAACCCCCTCCGGCCCCTACACCCCCTCCCTATCTCTGTAACCCCTTCCCTATCTCTGTAACACCCTCCAGCCCCTACACCCCCTCCCTATCTCTGTAACCCCCTCCAGCCCCTACACCCCCTCCCTATCTTTGTAACCCCCTCTAGTCCCTACACCCCCTCCCTAACTCTGTAAACCCCTCCAGTCCCTACACCCCCTCCCTATCTCTGTAACCTCCTCCAGCCCCTACACCCCCTCCCTATCTCTGTAACCCCCTCCCTCTGCTACACCCCCTCCCTATCTTTGTAACCCCGTCCAGCCCCTACATCCCCTCCCTATCTCTGAAACCCCCTCCAGCCCCTACACCCCCTCCCTATCTCTGTAACCCCCTCCAGCCCCTACACCCCCTCCCTATCTCTGTACCCGCTCCAGCCCCTACACCCCCTCCCTATCTCTGTAACCCCTCCAGCCCCTACACCCCCTCCCTATCTCTGTAACCCCTCCAGCCCCTACACCCCCTCCCTATCTCTGTAATCCCCTCTCTCCCCTACACTCCCTCCCTATCCCTGTAACCCCCTCCAGCCCCTACACCCCCTCCCTATCCCTGTAACCCCCTCCAGCCCCTACACCCCCTCCCTATCTCTGTACCCGCTCCAGCCCCTACACCCCCTCCCTATCTCTGTAACCCCTCCAGCCCCTACACCCCCTCCCTATCTCTGTAACCCCCTCCAGCCCCTACACCCCCTCCCTATCTCTGTAACCCCCTCCAGCCCCTACACCCCCTCCCTATCTCTGTAATCCCCTCTCTCCCCTACACCCCCTCCCTATCCCTGTAACCCCCTCCAGCCCCTACACCCCCTCCCTATCTCTGTAACCCCCCTCCAGAGTCTCTGTGCCCACCCAGTGTCCTCACCCTCTCCTTCCCGTGATCGATGAACCCTGCTCTCTGACCGAGGTGGTCTGAACGGTTCCCCGCAGCCACCGAGTTACTGGGATCGTCCTGTGCGTGCGACTGCTCATTGAGGGCTGTGACCTCATTCTGCTGAGGTCAAGAGAGGGAGCGCTGGGTGTTGGGAGGGTGTGGGCCGTATGTCTTGAGTTGATAAGGGGGTGGGGAGTGGGTGTGTGATCTGGGGGCACACACACTCACACACTCACAGGGAGACTGCGAGCTCTGCAGCTGAGGACAGTCGCAGTGCCCGCTGTAGGACACTCAGACATGGGTTGGCTGGTGGAGCGCTCTCGCAGACAGGTCGCCATCTTCCCAGATCTCCATGTGGTCTGGGTCCTCCTCGCTGTCTCACTAATTCCAGGCGGTAAGCTAATCCTCAGGGTTCCCCGTCTCCGGGAGGATCATTCCCTGTCGCCGTTCCCCTGCCAGTCTGGCACTGGGTGTCCCACAGTGGGCACTGGGGGTCTCAGTGTCCCCGTGTCTGTCTGTGTGTGCCTCAGTCTCTGTGTGTGTCTCTCTATGTCTGTGTGTGTGAGTGCGTGTGTGTGTGTGTATCTGTGTGTCTGTATGAGTGTGTGTGTATCTGTGTGTCTGTATGAGTGTGTGTGTGTGTGTGTGAGAGTATGTGTGAGTGTGTGTGTGAGTGTGAGAGTGTGTGTGATTGTGTGTGTGAGTGTTTTTGTTGTATGAGTGTGTGTGTTTGAGAGTTTGAGTGTGTGTGAATGTGTGTGTTTGAGAGTGTGTGTGTGAGTGGGTGTGTGTGTGAGAGTGTGTGTGAGTGTGTGTGTGAGAATGTGTGTGTGAGTGAGTGTGTGTGAATGTGTGTGTTTGAGAGTGTGTGTGTGAGTGGGTGTGTGTGTGTGAGAGTGTGTGTGAGTGTGTGTGAGAGAATGTGTGTGTGAGTGAGTGTGTATGTGTGTGAGAGTGTGTTGTATGAGTGTGTGTGTGTGAGAGTGTGCGTGAGAGTGTGTGTGAGTGTGTGTGAGTCTGGGTGTAAGAGTGTGTGTGAGTGTGTGTGAGTCTGGGTGTAAGAGTGTGTGTGAGTGTGTGTGTGTTTGAGTGTGTGTGGGTGTGTGTGAGAGAGTGTTTTTTTTGAGAGTGTGAGTGTGTGAGAGTGTGTGTGTGAGATTGTGTATGTGCGTAAGAGTGTGTGTGTGTGAGAGTGTGTGTGTGAGTGTTTTTGTTGTATGAGTGTGTGTGTTTGAGAGTGAGTGTGTGTGAATGTGTGTGTGTTTGAGAGTGTGTGTGTGTGAGTGGGTGTATGTGCGTGAGAGTGTGTGTGAGTGAGTGTGTGTGTGTTTGAGAGTGTGAGTGTGTGTGTGAGTGTGTGTGTGTGAGTGTGTGTGTGTGTGAGTGGGTGTGTTTCTGTTGTATGAGTGTGTGTGTAAGAGAGTGTGAGTGTGTGTGGGAGTGTGTGTGTGTTTGAGAGTGTGAGTGTGTGTGGGAGTGTTTTTGTTGTATGAGTGTGTGTGTTTGAGAGTGAGTGTGTGTGAATGTGTGTGTGTTTGAGAGTGTGTGTGTGTGAGTGGGTGTATGTGCGTGAGAGTGTGTGTGAGTGAGTGTGTGTGTGTTTGAGAGTGTGAGTGTGTGTGTGAGTGTGTGTGTGTGAGTGTGTGTGTGTGTGAGTGGGTGTGTTTCTGTTGTATGAGTGTGTGTGTAAGAGAGTGTGAGTGTGTGTGGGAGTGTGTGTGTGTTTGAGAGTGTGAGTGTGTGTGGGAGTGTGTGTGTGTGAGTGTGTGTGTGTGTGAGTGGGTGTGTTTCTGTTGTATGAGTGTGTGTGTAAGAGAGTGTGAGTGTGTGTGGGAGTGTGTGTGTGTTTGAGAGTGTGAGTGTGTGTGGGAGTGTGTGTGTGTGAGTGTGTGTGTGTGTGAGTGGGTGTGTTTCTGTTGTATGAGTGTGTGTGTAAGAGAGTGTGAGTGTGTGTGGGAGTGTGTGTGTGTTTGAGAGTGTGAGTGTGTGTGGGAGTGTGTGTGTGGAGAGTGGGTGTGTGAGAGTGTGTGAGTGTGCGAGAGAGAGTGTGTGTGAGAGTGTGTGTGTGTGAGAGTGTGTGTGAGTGGGTGAGTGTGAGAGTGTGTGTGTGAGTGAGTGGGTATGTATGAGAGTGTGTGTGAGTGTGTGTGTGAGAGTGTGAGTGTGTGTGAGAGTGTGTGTGAGAGTGTGTGTGTGAGAGTGCGTGTGTGAGTGTGTGTGTGAGAGTGCGTGTGTGAGTGCGTGTGTGTGAGTGTGTGTGAGAGTGTGTGTGTGAGTGTGTGTGAGAGTGAGTGTGAGAGTGTGTGTGTGTGAGTGTGTGTGTGCGAGAGTGTGAGTGTGTGTGAGAGTGTGTGTGTGTGTGTTTGAGAGTGTGTGTGAGTGTCTGTGTGTCTGTATGAGTGTGTGTGAGTGTGTGTGTGAGTGTGTGAGTGTGTGTGTGAGTGTGTGTGTGTTTGAGAGTGTGAGTGTGTGTGTGAGTGTGTGTGTGTGTGAGTGGGTGTGTTTTTGTTGTATGAGTGTGTGTGTTTGAGAGTGTGAGTGTGTGTGGGAGTGTGTGTGTGTTTGAGAGTGTGAGTGTGTGTGGGAGTGTGTGTGGAGAGTGTGTGTGTGAGAGTGTGTGAGTGTGCGAGAGAGAGTGTGTGTGAGAGTGTGTGTGTGAGAGTGTGTGTGAGTGGGTGAGTGTGAGAGTGTGTGAGAGTGTGTGTGTGAGTGAGTGGGTATGTATGAGTGTGTGTGTGAGAGTGTGTGTGAGTGTGTGTGTGAGAGTGAGTGTGTGTGAGAGTGTGTGTGAGAGTGTGTGTGTGAGAGTGTGTGTGTGAGTGTGTGTGTGAGTGTGTGTGTGAGAGTGTGTGAGTGCGTGTGTGAGTGCGTGTGTGAGTGCGTGTGTGAGAGTGTGTGTGTGAGAGTGTGAGTGTGTGTGAGAGTGTGTGTGTGAGAGTGTGTGTGTGAGAGTGTGTGTGTGAGAGTGTGAGTGCGTGTGAGAGTGTGTGTGTGAGAGTGTGTGTGTGAGTGTGTGTGTGTGTGAGAGTGTGTGTGTGAGAGTGTGTGTGTGAGTGTGCGTGTGTGAGTGCGTGTGTGAGAGTGTGTGTGTGAGTGTGCGTGTGTGAGTGCGTGTGTGAGTGTGTGTGTGAGTGTGTGTGAGAGTGAGTGTGAGAGTGCGTGGGTGTGTGAGTGTGTGTGAGTGTGTGTGTGAGAGTGTGTGTGTGAGAGTGTGTGTGTGTGAGTGTGTGTGAGAGTGTGAGTGTGTGTGAGAGTGTGTGTGCGAGTGTGTGTGTGTGTGTGTGAGAGTGTGTGTGTGTGTGTGTGTGTATGCGTGTGAGAGTGAGCTGGGCTTACATTCAAATTCAAACTGATCCACGATCGAAAACACACAGAGTGACAGAGAGGGGGCTGAATGGCCTCCTGTCCCTGTGTGACAGGCTGGAGGAGGAGGGGCTGAATGGCCTCCTGTTCCTGTCTAACAGGCTGGAGGAGGAGGGGGCTGAATGGCCTCCTGCTGTTCCTGTGTAACAGGCTGGAGGAGGATGGGCTGAATGGCCTCCTGCTGTTCCTGTGTAACAGGCTGGAGGAGGAGGGGGCTGAATGGCCTCCTGTCCCTGTGTGATAGGCTGGAGGAGGATGGGCTGAATGGCCTCCTGCTGTTCCTGTGTAACAGGCTGGAGGAGGAGGGTGGCTGAATGGCCTCCTGTCCCTTTGTGACAGGCTGGAGGAGGATGGGCTGAATGGCCTCCTGCTGTTCCTGTGTAACAGGCTGGAGGAGGAGGGGGCTGAATGGCCTCCTGTCCCTGTGTGATAGGCTGGAGGAGGAGGGTGGCTGAATGGCCTCCTGTCCCTGTGTAACAGGCTGGAGGAGGAGGGGCTGAATGGCCTCCTGTCCCTGTGTGATAGGCTGGAGGAGGAGGGTGGCTGAATGGCCTCCTGTCCCTTTGTGACAGGCTGGAGGAGGAGGGGCTGAATGGCCTCCTCCAGTTGAGGTCAGAGTGGAGAGTGTGTTGCTGGACAAGCAGCCGAGGAGCAGGAGAGTCGACATTTATGCTAGCCCTTGATTTGGCGATCTGGGTTTCGAACTGGCTGCTGACAGAAGGCAGAGAGGGTGGTTGTAGGTGGGAAGTATTCTGCCTGGAGGTCAGTGGTGAGTGGGGTCCCGCTGGGCTCTGAACATGGGCCTCTGCTCTTTGTCGTTTTTATAAATGACTTGGATGAGGAGGTTGAGGGGTGGGTTGGTAAATTTGCAGACGACACAAAGGTTGGAGGTGTCGTTGACAGTATAGAGGACTGTTGTAGGCTACAATGTGACATTGACACGATGCAGAGATGGGCTGAGCGGTGGCAGATGGAGTTCAACCTGGATAAATGCGAAATGATGCATTTTGGAAGGTCAAACTCGAATGCTGACTATAGGATTAAAGACAGGATTCTTGGCAGTGTGGAGGGACAGAGGGACCTGGGGGTGCAAGTACATAGAACATAGAACAATACAGCACAGAACAGGCCCTTCGGCCCACGATGTTGTGCCGAACATTTGTCCTAGCTTAAGCACCTATCCATGTACCCATACAATTGCTGCTTAAAGGTCACCAATGATTCTGACTCTGCCACTCCCACAGGCAGCGCATTCCATGCCCCCACCACTCTCTGGGTAAAGAACCCACCCCTGACATCCCCCCTATACCTTCCACCCTTCACCTTAAATTTATGTCCCCTTGTAACACTCTGTTGTACCCGGGGAAAAAGTTTCTGACTGTCTACTCTATCTATTCCCCTGATCATCTTATAAACCTCTATCAAGTCACCCCTCATCCTTCGCCGTTCCAACGAGAAAAGGCCTAGCACTCTCAACCTATCCTCGTACAACCTATTGTCCATTCCATGCAACATCCTGGTAAATCTTCTCTGCACCCTCTCCAAAGCTTCCACATCTTTCCTAAAGTGAGGCGACCAGAACTGCACACAGTACTCCAAATGTGGCCTAACCAAAGTCCTGTACAGCTGCAACATCACTTCACGACTCTTGAATTCAATCCCTCTGCTAATGAACACTAATACACCATAGGCCTTCTTACAAGCTCCATCCACCCGAGTGGCAACTTTCAAAGATCTAGGAACATAGACCCCAAGATCCCTCTGTTCCTCCACCTCACTAAGAACCCTACCGTTAACCCTGTATTCCGCGTTCTTATTTGTCTTTCCAAAATGACAACCTCACACTTGGCAGGGTTGAACTCCATCTGCCACTCCTCAGCCCAGCTCTGCATCATATCTAAGTCCCTTTGCAGCCGACAACAGCCCTCCTCACTATCCACAACTCCACCAATCTTCGTATCGTCTGCAAATTTACTGACCCACCCTTCGACTCCCTCTTCCAAGTCATTAATAAAAATTACAAACAGCAGAGGACCCAGAACTGATCCCTGCGGAACTCCACTTGTAACTGGGCTCCAGGCTGAATATTTACCATCTACCACCACTCTCTGACTTCGACCGGTTAGCCAGTTTTCTATCTAATTGGCCAAATTTCCCTCTATCCCATGCCTCCTGATTTTCCGCATAAGCCTACCATGGGGAACCTTATCAAATGCCTTACAAAAACCCATGTACACTACATCCACTGCTCTACCCTCATCCACATGCTTGGTCACCTCCTCAAAGAATTCAATCAGACTTGTAAGGCAAGACCTACCCTTCACAAATCGTGCTGGCTGTCCCTAATCAAGCAGTGTCTTTCCAGATACTCATAAATCCTATCCCTCAGTACCCTTTCCATTACTTTACCTACCACCGAAGTAAGACTAACTTCCCTCTAAGATCCCTCAAAGTTGCCACCCAAGTGGATAGTGTTGTTGAGAAAGCATATGGTGTTTTGGCTTTCATTAACAGGAGGATCGAGTTTAAGAGCCGCGAGGTGTTGCTGCAGCTCTACAAGTCCCTGGTGAGACCACACTTGGAATATTGTGTCCAGGTCTGGTCGCCCTACTATAGGAAAGATACAGAGGCTTTGGAGAGGGTGCAGAGAAGGTTTACCAGGATGCTGCCTGGACTGGAGGGGTGGCCTGATGGAGAAAGGTTGAATAAGCTCAGACTTTTCTCTCTGGAGAGAAGGAGGGAGAGAGGAGACCTGACCGAGGTGTACAAAATAATGAGAGGAATAGATAGAGTCAATAGCCAGAGACCTTTCCCCAGGGCAGGATGGACAGGGACGAGGGGTCATAGTTTGAAGATATTAGGAGGAAGGTATAGAGGAGACGTCAGAGGTAGGTTCTTTACGCAGAGAGCTGTGAATGTATGGGATGTGTTGCCAGCGGTGGTGGTGGAGGCAGAGTCATTGGGGACAGTTAAGCAACTGCTGGATATGCACATAGAGAGCAGTGAGTTGGGGGGTGCGTAGGTTGTTACGATATTTGACATTAGGATTAATCCTCGGCACAACATTGTGGGCCGAAGGGCCTGCTCTGTGCTGTACTTCTCTATGTTCTATCAGGAGTGGGCCAGAGGGCTGAGAGATAAATGGGAGGGCGGGGGGCGAGGGGGGGGGGGTGAAGGTAACTGGGAAAGCGATTGGCGGACGAAGGTGAGGGAGAAGGGTGATAGGTCAGTGGGGGCAGTGATGGATGGGTTCAGAGGGCAGGGCCGGGGTTGGAGAAATTTGCCCAGTAATGCTGAGAAGACGAAGCATATTCCGAGTCAGACTGACGTAGGGGGTTGATGAGTGCGGGATTACCGCGGCAGGGAGAATGCTCAAGCTGAAACAGTCTGTCCAGGAAGCTGAGAACGCTCTCCCTCGGGCTGGCGATGAAGCCAGGGGTTGAGAGGAAACTTGGACAATAAGCTTCGTGAAAATATGGGAAGGATCGAGAGCATTTGGGAATGAAGTTATCTGCTAATTGGAAAGCAGTCATCGACTTGGGGTGACCTGATAGAGGTGTACAAGATGATTAGGGGTTTAGGTAGGGTTGACCATGAGAACCTTTTTCCACGGATGGAGTCAGCTATTACGAGGGGGCATAGCTTTAAATTAAGGGGGGGGTAGGTATAGGATAGATGTTAGGGGTAGATATAGTTCATGGAATGCCCTGCCAGTAGCAGTGGTGGACTCTCCCTCTTTATGGGCATTTAAACGGGCATTGGATAGGCATATGGAGGATAGTGGGCTAGTGTAGGTTAGGTGGGCTTGGATCGGCGCAACATCGAGCGCCTGTACTGCGCTGTATTCTTCTATGTTCTATGAAAGGAGGTCCTGATGACCAATACAGTGTACCATCCCGACGGTATCGATGGGAGCAGGAGATTGCAGCTCTCTTCGTGGTGTTGTTGGGGGGGGGGGGGGGGGGGGGTGGTGAGAATGGCTTTTGTGAAACAGCCACGAGCTCCCATTGCTCCTGTCCTGGCAGTGAGCTCCTTGGTGTGACCCCTCCAGCTGACCTGTTGTGTGTGTGGTTTCGGGATTGCTGTGGTACCATACTGCCCTTGGGGCTCGGGGGCACCTGGGTGGACTGGGTATTGTGAGCCTGTTTTCAGGGAGTGTATTCCGTTGTCTGTGACTGCTGTCAGGTAACACTTCTCAGCTGGTTTGGTCCCTGCTGACGCCACTCTGGGTGTTTCTGGGATAGTTTGGCCAAGTTCGCTTTCCCTATGTTCTGTCATGAAGGGCTTATGTCCGAAACATTGATTCTCCTGCTCCTCGGATGACCAGTTGTGCTTTTCCAGCAACACACTCTCGAATCTGATCTCCAGCATCTGCAGACCTTCTCAAGTTGAGGTGTATGTTGCCAGTATTTCCCGCCCCGTCCCTAGTTACCCCCCCCTTGAGAAGGTGGGGGGTGAGCTGCCTCCTTGACCCGCTGCAGTCCATGTGCTGTAGGGGAGACCCACAATGTCCCTGAGGGAGGGAATCCCAGGATTCTGACCCAGGAAGGAACGGCCGATAGATTTCCAAGTCGGGATGGGGAGGGGCTCGGAGGGGAACTTGCAGGGGGTGGGGGGGGGGGGGGGTATCCCCATGTACCTGCTGCCCCTTGTCCTTCTGGATGGAAGTGGCCGTGGGTTTGGAAGGTGCTGCCTGAGGGTCTTTGGTGAGTTTCTGCAGGTCATCTTGTAGCTGGTACACACTGGGGGGGGGGGGGGGGGATGGTACACACTGCTGTTACTGAGGGTCGGTGGGGGGAGGGAGGGGATGGTACACACTGCTGTTACTGAGGGTCGGTGGGGGGGGAGGGGATGGTACACACTGCTGTTACTGAGGGTCGGTGGGGGGGAGGGGATGGTACACACTGCTGTTACTGAGGGTTGGTGGGGGGAGGGAGGGAGGGGATGGTACACACTGCTGTTACTGAGGGTCGGTGGGGAGGGAGGGAGGGGATGGTACACACTGCTGTTACTGAGGGTCGGTGGGGGGAGGGAGGGGATGGTACACACTGCTGTTACTGAGGGTCGGTGGGGGAGGGAGGGGATGGTACACACTGCTGTTACTGAGGGTCGGTGGGGGAGGGAGGGGATGGTACACACTGCTGTTTCTGAGGGTCGGTGGGGGAGGGACGGAGGGGATGGTACACACTGCTGTTACTGAGGGTCGGTGGGGGGAGGGAGGGGATGGTACACACTGCTGTTACTGAGCGTCGGTGGGGGGGGGGAGGGGATGGTACACACTGCTGTTACTCAGGGTCGGTGGGGGGGGGGAGGGGATGGTACACACTGCTGTTACTGAGGGTCGGGGGGGGGGGGAGGGGATGGTACACACTGCTGTTACTGAGGGTCGGTGGGGAGGGAGGGAGGGGATGGTACACACTGCTGTTACTGAGGGTCGGTGGGGGGAGGGAGGGGATGGTACACACTGCTGTTACTGAGGGTCGGTGGGGGGAGGGAGGGGATGGTACACACTGCTGTTACTGAGGGTCAGTGGGGGGAGGGAGGGAGGGGATGGTACACACTGCTGTTACTGAGGGTCGGTGGGGGGGAGGGAGGGGATGGTACACACTGCTGTTACTGAGCGTCGGTGGGGGGAGGGAGGGGATGGTACACACTGCTGTTACTGAGCGTCGGTGGGGGGTGGAGGGAGGGGATGGTACACACTGCTGTTACTGAGGGTCGGTGGGGGGTGGAGGGAGGGGATGGTACACACTGCTGTTACTGAGGATCGGTGGGGGGAGGGAGGGGATGGTACACACTGCTGTTACTGAGGGTCAGTGGGGGGAGGGAGGGAGGGGATGGTACACACTGCTGTTACTGAGGGTCGGTGGGGGGGAGGGAGGGGATGGTACACACTGCTGTTACTGAGCGTCGGTGGGGGGAGGGAGGGGATGGTACACACTGCTGTTACTGAGCGTCGGTGGTGGGAGGGAGGGGATGGTACACACTGCTGTTACTGAGGGTCGGTGGGGGGAGGGAGGGGATGGTACACACTGCTGTTACTGAGGGTCGGTGGGGGGAGGGAGGGGATGGTACACACTGCTGTTACTGAGGGTCGGTGGGGGGAGGGAGGGGATGGTACACACTGCTGTTACTGAGGGTCGGTGGGGGGAGGAAGGGGATGGTCTACACTGCTGTTACTGAGCGTCGGTGGGGGGGAGGGAGGGAGGGAGCGAGGTGATGTTTGTGAGTGTGGGGGCTGCTTTCCCCCTGGATGGTGTCGAGCTTCTCGAGTGTTGTTGGAGCTGCCCCCACCCAGGGGCAAGTGGGGAGTATTCCCTCACCCTCCTGCCTTGGGCCTTGTCGATGGTGGGACAGTCTTTGGGGGGAGTCAGGAGGGGAGTTACTCGCTGCAGTATTCCCAGCCTCTGACCTGCTCTTGGAGCCGCTGGGTTGATGTGGTGGGTCCTGTTGGGTTTCTAGTCGGTGGTAACCCCCAGGATGTTGGGAGTGGGGGGAGTCAGGGATGGGAACACCATTGAATGTCTGAGGGGGGGGGGGTGTGACGATGGTGATGTGGTTAAGTGTCTCTCTCTCTCTCTCTCTCTCTCCACATTCAGTTGCACAATCCCCAACGACATCAACTTTGACGACAACCCGAGCACAGAGCGTTCCCAGGACAAGGGGCTCACTCTCCCCTCGTCCCAACGTCATCCAGGGTGAGTGACCCCTCCCCCCCCGCAGTCCTTCATTCACACTGCCCCCTGTCCCACAGCAGATAGTGAGGGAGAGACCTGCCTCAGTCTCCAGCATATTCCCTCAAGGCCTCCAGACCAATCTTGTCAGGAGCCATCTGGGGAAGGGTGACCATAACATGACTGAGCTGGTCTTTAGGATGGAGGGTGACCGCGTTGGAAGCAAATCCCGAATCCTGAATCTAAGGAATGGGAAATATGTGGATCTGGGATGAGCATCTGGATGGGGACTTGACTAGGAAGGGTTTGGCCCAGGGATATGGGCCAAATTCTGGTAAACGGGTCATCCCCTGGAATTGGGAAGCAGGACTGAGGGGCTGAATGGCCTTCCTTCGGTTCTGCCCAACAAGATCGAACAATGGGCTGAAAGACCTCGACCTGTTCCACGATAACAGGATCAAGGAAGGGGCTGAATGGCCTTCAGCTGTTCCTGTGTAACTGTCTGGAGAATAGGGCAGAATGGCCTCCTGCTGTTACTGAGGGTCGGTGGCGGGGGAGGGGATGGTACACACTGCTGTTACTGAGGGTCGGTGGGGGGAGGGAGGGAGGGGGTGGTACACACTGCTGTTACTGAGGGTCGGTGGGGGGAGGGAGGGAGGGGGTGGTACACACTGCTGTTACTGAGGGTCGGTGGGGGGAGGGAGGGAGGGGGTGGTACACACTGCTGTTACTGAGGGTCGGTGGGGGGAGGGAGGGAGGGGGTGGTTCACACTGCTGTTACTGAGGGTCGGTGGGGGGAGGGAGGGAGGGGGTGGTACACACTGCTGTTACTGAGCGTCGGTGGGGGGAGGGAGGGGATGGTACACACTGCTGTTACTGAGGGTCGGTGGGGGGGGCGGGAGGGGATGGTACACACTGCTGTTACTGAGGGTCGGTGGGGGGGAAGGGATGGTACAAACTGCTGTTACTGAGGGTCGGTGGAGGGGGGGGAAGCGGATGGTACACACTGCTGTTACTGAGGGTCGGTGGAGGGGAGGGAGGGAGGGGATGGTACACACTGCTGTTACTGAGGGTCGGTGGGGGGAGGGCGGGGATGGTACACACTGCTGTTACTGAGGGTCGGTGGGGGGACGGAAGGGATGGTACACACTGCTGTTACTGAGGGTCGGTGGGGGGGGGAGGGGATGGTACACACTGCTGTTACTGAGCGTCGGTGGGGGGAGGGAGGGGAAGGTACACACTGCTGTTACTGAGGGTCGGTGGGGAGGGAGTGGATGGTACACACTGCTGTTACTGAGGGTCGGTGGGGGGAGGGAGGGGATGGTACACACTGCTGTTACTGAGGGTCGGGGGAGGGAGGGGATGGTACACACTGCTGTTACTGAGGGTCGGTGGGGGGAGGGAGGGGATGGTACACACTGCTGTTACTGAGGGTCGGTGGGGGGAGGGAGGGGAAGGTACACACTGCTGTTACTGAGGGTCGGTGGGGGGGAGGGAGGGGATGGTACACACTGCTGTTACTGAGGGTCGTGGGGGGGGGGGGGATGGTACACACTGCTGTTACTGAGGGTCGGTGGAGGGAGGGAGGGGAAGGTACACACTGCTGTTACTGAGGGTCGGTGGGGGGGAGGGGATGGTACACACTGCTGTTACTGAGGGTCGGTGGGGGGAGGGAGGGGATGGTACACACTGCTGTTACTGAGGGTCGGTGGGGGGAGAGGGAGGGGATGGTACACACTGCTGTTACTGAGGGTCGGTGGGGGTGAGCGAGGGGATGGTACACACTGCTGTTACTGAGGGTCGGTGGGGGGGGAGGGAGGGGATGGTACACACTGCTGTTACTGAGGGTCGGTGGGGGGAGGGAGGGGATGGTACACACTGCTGTTACTGAGGGTCGGTGGGGGGAGGGAGGGGATGGTACACACTGCTGTTACTGAGGGTCGGTGGGGGGGAGGGAGGGAGGGGACGGTACACACTGCTGTTACTGAGCGTCGGTGGGGGGGAGAGAGGGAGGGAGCGAGGTGATGTTTGTCAGTGTGAGGGCTGCTTTCCCCCTGGATGGTGTCGAGCTTCTCGAGTGTTGTTGGAGCTGCCCCCACCCAGGGGCAAGTGGGGAGTATTCCCTCACCCTCCTGCCTTGGGCCTTGTCGATGGTGGGGACAGGCTTTGGGGGGAGTCAGGAGGGGAGTTACTCGCTGCAGTATTCCCAGCCTCTGACCTGCTCTTGGAGCCGCTGGGTTGATGTGGTGGGTCCTGTTGGGTTTCTAGTCGGTGGTAACCCCCAGGATGTTGGGAGTGGGGGGAGTCAGGGATGGGAACACCATTGAATGTCTGAGGGGGGGGGTGTGACGATGGTGATGTGGTTAAGTGTCTCTCTCTCTCTCTCTCTCTCCACATTCAGTTGCACAACCAACAACGACATCAACTTTGACGACAACCCGAGCACAGAGCGTTCCCAGGACAAGGGGCTCACTCTCCCCTCGTCCCAACGTCATCCAGGGTGAGTGACCCCTCCCCCCCCGCAGTCCTTCATTCACACTGCCCCCTGTCCCACAGCAGATAGTGAGGGGGAGACCTGCCTCAGTCTCCAGCATATTCCCTCAAGGCCTCCAGACCAATCTTGTCAGGAGCCATCTGGGGAAGGGTGACCATAACATGACTGAGCTGGTCTTTAGGATGGAGGGTGACCGCGTTGGAAGCAAATCCCGAATCCTGAATCTAAGGAATGGGAAATATGTGGATCTGGGATGAGCATCTGGATGGGGACTTGACTAGGAAGGGTTTGGCCCAGGGATATGTGCCAAATTCTGGTAAACGGGGCATCCCCTGGAATTGGGAAGCAGGACTGAGGGGCTGAATGGCCTTCCTTAGGTTCTGCCCAACAAGATCGAACAATGGGCTGAAAGACCTCGACCTGTTCCACGATAACAGGATCAAGGAAGGGGCTGAATGGCCTCCAGCTGTTCCTGTGTAACTGTCTGGAGAATAGGGCAGAATGGTCTCCTGCTGTTACTGAGGGTCGGTGGGGGGAGGGAGGGAGGGGGTGGTACACACTGCTGTTACTGAGGGTCGGTGGGGGGAGGGAGGGAGGGGATGGTACACACTGCTGTTACTGAGGGTCGGTGGGGGGGAGGGAGGGGGTGGTACACACTGCTGTTACTGAGGGTCGGTGGGGGGGGGGGATGGTACACACTGCTGTTACTGAGGGTCGGTGGGGGGAGGGAGGGGATGGTACACACTGCTGTTACTGAGGGTCGGTGGGGGGGGCGGGAGGGGATGGTACACACTGCTGTTACTGAGGGTCGGTGGGGGGGGGAGGGGATGGTACACACTGCTGTTACTGAGGGTCGGTGGGGGGGAGGGGATGGTACACACTGCTGTTACTGAGGGTCGGTGGGGGGGGAGGGAGGGGATGGTACACACTGCTGTTACTGAGGGTCAGTGGGGGGAGTGAGGGGATGGTACACACTACTGTTACTGAGGGTCGGTGGGGGGGGGGCGGGGATGGTACACACTGCTGTTACTGAGGGTCGGTGGGGGGAGGGAGGGGATGGTACACACTGCTGTTACTGAGGGTCGGTGGGGGGGGCGGGAGGGGATGGTACACACTGCTGTTACTGAGGGTCGGTGGGGGGAGGGAGGGGATGGTACACACTGATGTTACTGAGGGTCGGTGGGGGAGGGAGGGGATGGTACACACTGCTGTTACTGAGCGTCGGTGGGGGGGAGGGAGGGAGGGGATGGTACACACTGCTGTTACTGAGGGTCGGTGGGGGGAGGGAGGGGATGGTACACACTGCTGTTACTGAGGGTCGGTGGGGGGGGGAGGGGATGGTACACACTGCTGTCACTGAGTGTCGGTTGGGGGGGAGGGAGGGGATGGTACACACTGCTGTTACTGAGGGTCGGTGGGGGGGAGGGGATGGTACACACTGCTGTTACTGAGGGTCGGTGGGGGGGGAGGGAGGGGATGGTACACACTGCTGTTACTGAGGGTCGGTGGGGGGGGGGAAGCGGATGGTACACACTGCTGTTACTGAGGGTCGGTGGGGGGGGGGGGGGATGGTACATACTGCTGTTACTGAGCGTCGGTGGGGGGAGGGACGGGATGGTACACACTGCTGTTACTGAGGGTCGGTGGGGGGATGGAGGGAGGGGATGGTACACACTGCTGTTACTGAGGGTCGGTGGGGGGAGGGAGGGGATGGTACACACTGCTGTTACTGAGGGTCGGTGGGGGGACGGAAGGGATGGTACACACTGCTGTTACTGAGGGTCGGTGGGGGGGGGAGGGGATGGTACACACTGCTGTTACTGAGGGTCGGTGGGGGGGGAGGGAGGGGATGGTACACACTGCTGTTACTGAGGGTCGGTTGGGGGAGGGAGGGGATGGTACACACTGCTGTTACTGAGGGTCGGTGGGGGGAGGGAGGGGATGGTACACACTGCTGTTACTGAGGGTCGGTGGGGGGAGGGAGGGATGGTACACACTGCTGTTACTGAGGGTCGGTGGGGGGAGGGAGGGGATGGTACACACTGCTGTTACTGAGGGTCGGTGGGGGGAGGAAGGGGATGGTACACACTGCTGTTACTGAGCGTCGGTGGGGGGGAGGGAGGGAGGGAGCGAGGTGATGTTTGTGAGTGTGGGGGCTGCTTTCCCCCTGGATGGTGTCGAGCTTCTCGAGTGTTGTTGGAGCTGCCCCCACCCAGGGGCAAGTGGGGAGTATTCCCTCACCCTCCTGCCTTGGGCCTTGTCGATGGTGGGACAGGCTTTGGGGGGAGTCAGGAGGGGAGTTACTCGCTGCAGGATTCCCAGCCTCTGACCTGCTCTTGGAGCCGCTGGGTTGATGTGGTGGGTCCTGTTGTGTTTCTAGTCGGTGGTAACCCCCAGGATGTTGGGAGTGGGGGGAGTCAGGGATGGGAACACCATTGAATGTCTGAGGGGGGGGTGTGACGATGGTGATGTGGTTAAGTGTCTCTCTCTCTCTCTCTCTCTCCACATTCAGTTGCACAATCCCCAACGACATCAACTTTGACGACAACCCGAGCACAGAGCGTTCCCAGGACAAGGGGCTCACTCTCCCCTCGTCCCAACGTCATCCAGGGTGAGTGACCCCTCCCCCCCGCAGTCCTTCATTCACACTGCCCCCTGTCCCACAGCAGATAGTGAGGGGGAGACCTGCCTCAGTCTCCAGCATATTCCCTCAAGGCCTCCAGACCAATCTTGTCAGGAGCCATCTGGGGAAGGGTGACCATAACATGACTGAGCTGGTCTTTAGGATGGAGGGTGACCGCGTTGGAAGCAAATCCCGAATCCTGAATCTAAGGAATGGGAAATATGTGGATCTGGGATGAGCATCTGGATGGGGACTTGACTAGGAAGGGTTTGGCCCAGGGATATGTGCCAAATTCAGGTAAACGGGTCATCCCCTAGAATTGGGAAGCAGGACTGAGGGGCTGAATGGCCTTCCTTCGGTTCTGCCCAACAAGATCGAACAATGGGCTGAAAGACCTCGACCTGTTCCACGATAACAGGATCAAGGAAGGGGCTGAATGGCCTCCAGCTGTTCCTGTGTAACTGTCTGGAGAATAGGGCAGAATGGCCTCCTGCTGTTACTGAGGGTCGGTGGCGGGGGAGGGGATGGTACACACTGCTGTTACTGAGGGTCGGTGGGGGGAGGGAGGGAGGGGATGGTACACACTGCTGTTACTGAGGGTCGGTGGGGGGAGGGAGGGAGGGGATGGTACACACTGCTGTTACTGAGGGTCGGTGGGGGGAGGGAGGGAGGGGATGGTACACACTGCTGTTACTGAGGGTCGGTGGGGGGAGGGAGGGAGGGGGTGGTACACACTGCTGTTACTGAGGGTCGGTGGGGGTGGGGATGGTACACACTGCTGTTACTGAGGGTGGGTGGGTGGAGGGAGGGGATGGTACACACTGCTGTTACTGAGGGTCGGTGGGGGGAGTGAGGGGATGGTACACACTACTGTTACTGAGGGTCGGTGGGGGGAGTGAGGGGATGGTACACACTACTGTTACTGAGGGTCGGTGGGGGGGTGGGGGGAGGGGATGGTACACACTGCTGTTACTGAGGGTCGGTGGGGGGAGGGAGGGGATGGTACACACTGCTGTTACTGAGGGTCGGTGGGGGGAGGGAGGGGATGGTACACACTGCTGTTACTGAGGGTCGGTGGGGGGGGCGGGAGGGGATGGTACACACTGCTGTTACTGAGGGTCGGTGGGGGGGAAGGGATGGTACACACTGCTGTTACTGAGGGTCGGTGGGGGGGGAGGGAGGGGATGGTACACACTGCTGTTACTGAGGGTCGGTGGAGGGGGGGGAAGCAGATGGTACACACTGCTGTTACTGAGGGTCGGTGGAGGGGAGGGAGGGAGGGGATGGTACACACTGCTGTTACTGAGGGTCGGTGGGGGGAGGGCGGGGATGGTACACACTGCTGTTACTGAGGGTCGGTGGGGGGACGGAAGGGATGGTACACACTGCTGTTACTGAGGGTCGGTGGGGGGGGGAGGGGATGGTACACACTGCTGTTACTGAGGGTCGGTGGGGGGAGGGAGGGGAAGGTACACACTGCTGTTACTGAGGGTCGGTGGGGGGAGGGAGGGGATGGTACACACTGCTGTTACTGAGGGTCGTGGGGGGGGGGGATGGTACACACTGCTGTTACTGAGGGTCGGTGGAGGGAGGGAGGGGATGGTACACACTGCTGTTACTGAGGGTCGGTGGGGGGGAGGGAGGGAGGGGACGGTACACACTGCTGTTACTGAGCGTCGGTGGGGGGGAGAGAGGGAGGGAGCGAGGTGATGTTTGTCAGTGTGAGGGCTGCTTTCCCCCTGGATGGTGTCGAGCTTCTCGAGTGTTGTTGGAGCTGCCCCCACCCAGGGGCAAGTGGGGAGTATTCCCTCACCCTCCTGCCTTGGGCCTTGTCGATGGTGGGGACAGGCTTTGGGGGGAGTCAGGAGGGGAGTTACTCGCTGCAGTATTCCCAGCCTCTGACCTGCTCTTGGAGCCGCTGGGTTGATGTGGTGGGTCCTGTTGGGTTTCTAGTCGGTGGTAACCCCCAGGATGTTGGGAGTGGGGGGAGTCAGGGATGGGAACACCATTGAATGTCTGAGGGGGGGGGGTGTGACGATGGTGATGTGGTTAAGTGTCTCTCTCTCTCTCTCTCTCTCCACATTCAGTTGCACAACCAACAACGACATCAACTTTGACGACAACCCGAGCACAGAGCGTTCCCAGGACAAGGGGCTCACTCTCCCCTCGTCCCAACGTCATCCAGGGTGAGTGACCCCTCCCCCCCGCAGTCCTTCATTCACACTGCCCCCTGTCCCACAGCAGATAGTGAGGGGGAGACCTGCCTCAGTCTCCAGCATATTCCCTCAAGGCCTCCAGACCAATCTTGTCAGGAGCCATCTGGGGAAGGGTGACCATAACATGACTGAGCTGGTCTTTAGGATGGAGGGTGACCGCGTTGGAAGCAAATCCCGAATCCTGAATCTAAGGAATGGGAAATATGTGGATCTGGGATGAGCATCTGGATGGGGACTTGACTAGGAAGGGTTTGGCCCAGGGATATGGGCCAAATTCTGGTAAACGGGGCATCCCCTGGAATTGGGAAGCAGGACTGAGGGGCTGAATAGCCTTCCTTAGGTTCTGCCCAACAAGATCGAACAATGGGCTGAAAGACCTCGACCTGTTCCACGATAACAGGATCAAGGAAGGGGCTGAATGGCCTCCAGCTGTTCCTGTGTAACTGTCTGGAGAATAGGGCAGAATGGCCTCCTGCTGTTACTGAGGGTCGGTGGCGGGGGAGGGGATGGTACACACTGCTGTTACTGAGGGTCGGTGGGGGGAGGGAGGGGATGGTACACACTGCTGTTACTGAGCGTCGGTGGGGGGAGGGAGGGAGGGGGTGGTACACACTGCTGTTACTGAGGGTCGGTGGGGGGAGGGAGGGAGGGGATGGTACACACTGCTGTTACTGAGGGTCGGTGGGGGAGGGAGGGAGGGGATGGTACACACTGCTGTTACTGAGGGTCGGTGGGGGGGAGGGAGGGGGTGGTACACACTGCTGTTACTGAGGGTCGGTGGGGGGGGGGGATGGTACACACTGCTGTTACTGAGGGTCGGTGGGGGGGGGGGATGGTACACACTGCTGTTACTGAGGGTCGGTGGGGGGAGGGAGGGGATGGTACACACTACTGTTACTGAGGGTCGGTGGGGGGAGGGAGGGGATGGTACACACTGATGTTACTGAGGGTCGGTGGGGGAGGGAGGGGATGGTACACACTGCTGTTACTGAGGGTCGGTGGGGGGGAGGGGATGGTACACACTGCTGTTACTGAGGGTCGGTGGGAGGGAGGGGATGGTACACACTGCTGTTACTGAGCGTCGGTGGGGGGGAGGGAGGGAGGGGATGGTACACACTGCTGTTACTGAGGGTCGGTGGGGGGAGGGAGGGGATGGTACACACTGCTGTTACTGAGGGTCGGTGGGGGGAGGGAGGGAGGGGGTGGTACACACTGCTGTTACTGAGGGTCGGTGGGGGGAGGGAGGGAGGGGATGGTACACACTGCTGTTACTGAGGGTCGGTGGGGGGGAGGGAGGGGGTGGTACACACTGCTGTTACTGAGGGTCGGTGGGGGGGGGGGATGGTACACACTGCTGTTACTGAGGGTCGGTGGGGGGAGGGAGGGGATGGTACACACTGCTGTTACTGAGGGTCGGTGGGGGAGGGAGGGAGGGGATGGTACACACTGCTGTTACTGAGGGTCGGTTGGGGGGGGCGGGAGGGGATGGTACACACTGCTGTTACTGAGGGTCGGTGGGGGGGGGAGGGGATGGTACACACTGCTGTTACTGAGGGTCGGTGGGGGGGAGGGGATGGTACACACTGCTGTTACTGAGGGTCGGTGGGGGGGGAGGGAGGGGATGGTACACACTGCTGTTACTGAGGGTCAGTGGGGGGAGTGAGGGGATGGTACACACTACTGTTACTGAGGGTCGGTGGGGGGGGGGCGGGGATGGTACACACTGCTGTTACTGAGGGTCGGTGGGGGGAGGGAGGGGATGGTACACACTGCTGTTACTGAGGGTCGGTGGGGGTGGCGGGAGGGGATGGTACACACTGCTGTTACTGAGGGTCGGTGGGGGGAGGGAGGGGATGGTACACACTGATGTTACTGAGGGTCGGTGGGGGAGGGAGGGGATGGTACACACTGCTGTTACTGAGCGTCGGTGGGGGGGAGGGAGGGAGGGGATGGTACACACTGCTGTTACTGAGGGTCGGTGGGGGGAGGGAGGGGATGGTACACACTGCTGTTACTGAGGGTCGGTGGGGGGGGGAGGGGATGGTACACACTGCTGTCACTGAGTGTCGGTTGGGGGGGAGGGAGGGGATGGTACACACTGCTGTTACTGAGGGTCGGTGGGGGGGAGGGGATGGTACACACTGCTGTTACTGAGGGTCGGTGGGGGGGGAGGGAGGGGATGGTACACACTGCTGTTACTGAGGGTCGGTGGGGGGGGGGAAGCGGATGGTACACACTGCTGTTACTGAGGGTCGGTGGGGGGGGGGGGGGGATGGTACATACTGCTGTTACTGAGCGTCGGTGGGGGGAGGGACGGGATGGTACACACTGCTGTTACTGAGGGTCGGTGGGGGGATGGAGGGAGGGGATGGTACACACTGCTGTTACTGAGGGTCGGTGGGGGGAGGGAGGGGATGGTACACACTGCTGTTACTGAGGGTCGGTGGGGGGACGGAAGGGATGGTACACACTGCTGTTACTGAGGGTCGGTGGGGGGGGGAGGGGATGGTACACACTGCTGTTACTGAGGGTCGGTGGGGGGGGAGGGAGGGGATGGTACACACTGCTGTTACTGAGGGTCGGTTGGGGGAGGGAGGGGATGGTACACACTGCTGTTACTGAGGGTCGGTGGGGGGAGGGAGGGGATGGTACACACTGCTGTTACTGAGGGTCGGTGGGGGGAGGGAGGGGATGGTACACACTGCTGTTACTGAGGGTCGGTGGGGGGAGGGAGGGGATGGTACACACTGCTGTTACTGAGGGTCGGTGGGGGGAGGAAGGGGATGGTACACACTGCTGTTACTGAGCGTCGGTGGGGGGGAGGGAGGGAGGGAGCGAGGTGATGTTTGTGAGTGTGGGGGCTGCTTTCCCCCTGGATGGTGTCGAGCTTCTCGAGTGTTGTTGGAGCTGCCCCCACCCAGGGGCAAGTGGGGAGTATTCCCTCACCCTCCTGCCTTGGGCCTTGTCGATGGTGGGACAGGCTTTGGGGGGAGTCAGGAGGGGAGTTACTCGCTGCAGGATTCCCAGCCTCTGACCTGCTCTTGGAGCCGCTGGGTTGATGTGGTGGGTCCTGTTGGGTTTCTAGTCGGTGGTAACCCCCAGGATGTTGGGAGTGGGGGGAGTCAGGGATGGGAACACCATTGAATGTCTGAGGGGGGGGGTGTGACGATGGTGATGTGGTTAAGTGTCTCTCTCTCTCTCTCTCTCTCCACATTCAGTTGCACAATCCCCAACGACATCAACTTTGACGACAACCCGAGCACAGAGCGTTCCCAGGACAAGGGGCTCACTCTCCCCTCGTCCCAACGTCATCCAGGGTGAGTGACCCCTCCCCCCCCGCAGTCCTTCATTCACACTGCCCCCTGTCCCACAGCAGATAGTGAGGGGGAGACCTGCCTCAGTCTCCAGCATATTCCCTCAAGGCCTCCAGACCAATCTTGTCAGGAGCCATCTGGGGAAGGGTGACCATAACATGACTGAGCTGGTCTTTAGGATGGAGGGTGACCGCGTTGGAAGCAAATCCCGAATCCTGAATCTAAGGAATGGGAAATATGTGGATCTGGGATGAGCATCTGGATGGGGACTTGACTAGGAAGGGTTTGGCCCAGGGATATGTGCCAAATTCAGGTAAACGGGTCATCCCCTAGAATTGGGAAGCAGGACTGAGGGGCTGAATGGCCTTCCTTCGGTTCTGCCCAACAAGATCGAACAATGGGCTGAAAGACCTCGACCTGTTCCACGATAACATGATCAAGGAAGGGGCTGAATGGCCTCCAGCTGTTCCTGTGTAACTGTCTGGAGAATAGGGCAGAATGGCCTCCTGCTGTTACTGAGGGTCGGTGGCGGGGGAGGGGATGGTACACACTGCTGTTACTGAGGGTCGGTGGGGGGAGGGAGGGAGGGGATGGTACACACTGCTGTTACTGAGGGTCGGTGGGGGGAGGGAGGGAGGGGATGGTACACACTGCTGTTACTGAGGGTCGGTGGGGGGAGGGAGGGAGGGGATGGTACACACTGCTGTTACTGAGGGTCGGTGGGGGGAGGGAGGGAGGGGGTGGTACACACTGCTGTTACTGAGGGTCGGTGGGGGTGGGGATGGTACACACTGCTGTTACTGAGGGTGGGTGGGTGGAGGGAGGGGATGGTACACACTGCTGTTACTGAGGGTCGGTGGGGGGAGTGAGGGGATGGTACACACTACTGTTACTGAGGGTCGGTGGGGGGAGTGAGGGGATGGTACACACTACTGTTACTGAGGGTCGGTGGGGGGGTGGGGGGAGGGGATGGTACACACTGCTGTTACTGAGGGTCGGTGGGGGGAGGGAGGGGATGGTACACACTGCTGTTACTGAGGGTCGGTGGGGGGAGGGAGGGGATGGTACACACTGCTGTTACTGAGGGTCGGTGGGGGGGGCGGGAGGGGATGGTACACACTGCTGTTACTGAGGGTCGGTGGGGGGGAAGGGATGGTACACACTGCTGTTACTGAGGGTCGGTGGGGGGGGAGGGAGGGGATGGTACACACTGCTGTTACTGAGGGTCGGTGGAGGGGGGGGAAGCAGATGGTACACACTGCTGTTACTGAGGGTCGGTGGAGGGGAGGGAGGGAGGGGATGGTACACACTGCTGTTACTGAGGGTCGGTGGGGGGAGGGCGGGGATGGTACACACTGCTGTTACTGAGGGTCGGTGGGGGGACGGAAGGGATGGTACACACTGCTGTTACTGAGGGTCGGTGGGGGGGGGAGGGGATGGTACACACTGCTGTTACTGAGGGTCGGTGGGGGGAGGGAGGGGAAGGTACACACTGCTGTTACTGAGGGTCGGTGGGGGGAGGGAGGGGATGGTACACACTGCTGTTACTGAGGGTCGTGGGGGGGGGGGGATGGTACACACTGCTGTTACTGAGGGTCGGTGGAGGGAGGGAGGGGATGGTACACACTGCTGTTACTGAGGGTCGGTGGGGGGGAGGGAGGGAGGGGACGGTACACACTGCTGTTACTGAGCGTCGGTGGGGGGGAGAGAGGGAGGGAGCGAGGTGATGTTTGTCAGTGTGAGGGCTGCTTTCCCCCTGGATGGTGTCGAGCTTCTCGAGTGTTGTTGGAGCTGCCCCCACCCAGGGGCAAGTGGGGAGTATTCCCTCACCCTCCTGCCTTGGGCCTTGTCGATGGTGGGGACAGGCTTTGGGGGGAGTCAGGAGGGGAGTTACTCGCTGCAGTATTCCCAGCCTCTGACCTGCTCTTGGAGCCGCTGGGTTGATGTGGTGGGTCCTGTTGGGTTTCTAGTCGGTGGTAACCCCCAGGATGTTGGGAGTGGGGGGAGTCAGGGATGGGAACACCATTGAATGTCTGAGGGGGGGGGGTGTGACGATGGTGATGTGGTTAAGTGTCTCTCTCTCTCTCTCTCTCTCCACATTCAGTTGCACAACCAACAACGACATCAACTTTGACGACAACCCGAGCACAGAGCGTTCCCAGGACAAGGGGCTCACTCTCCCCTCGTCCCAACGTCATCCAGGGTGAGTGACCCCTCCCCCCCGCAGTCCTTCATTCACACTGCCCCCTGTCCCACAGCAGATAGTGAGGGGGAGACCTGCCTCAGTCTCCAGCATATTCCCTCAAGGCCTCCAGACCAATCTTGTCAGGAGCCATCTGGGGAAGGGTGACCATAACATGACTGAGCTGGTCTTTAGGATGGAGGGTGACCGCGTTGGAAGCAAATCCCGAATCCTGAATCTAAGGAATGGGAAATATGTGGATCTGGGATGAGCATCTGGATGGGGACTTGACTAGGAAGGGTTTGGCCCAGGGATATGGGCCAAATTCTGGTAAACGGGGCATCCCCTGGAATTGGGAAGCAGGACTGAGGGGCTGAATAGCCTTCCTTAGGTTCTGCCCAACAAGATCGAACAATGGGCTGAAAGACCTCGACCTGTTCCACGATAACAGGATCAAGGAAGGGGCTGAATGGCCTCCAGCTGTTCCTGTGTAACTGTCTGGAGAATAGGGCAGAATGGCCTCCTGCTGTTACTGAGGGTCGGTGGCGGGGGAGGGGATGGTACACACTGCTGTTACTGAGGGTCGGTGGGGGGAGGGAGGGGATGGTACACACTGCTGTTACTGAGCGTCGGTGGGGGGAGGGAGGGAGGGGGTGGTACACACTGCTGTTACTGAGGGTCGGTGGGGGGAGGGAGGGAGGGGATGGTACACACTGCTGTTACTGAGGGTCGGTGGGGGAGGGAGGGAGGGGATGGTACACACTGCTGTTACTGAGGGTCGGTGGGGGGGAGGGAGGGGGTGGTACACACTGCTGTTACTGAGGGTCGGTGGGGGGGGGGGATGGTACACACTGCTGTTACTGAGGGTCGGTGGGGGGGGGGGGATGGTACACACTGCTGTTACTGAGGGTCGGTGGGGGGAGGGAGGGGATGGTACACACTACTGTTACTGAGGGTCGGTGGGGGGAGGGAGGGGATGGTACACACTGATGTTACTGAGGGTCGGTGGGGGAGGGAGGGGATGGTACACACTGCTGTTACTGAGGGTCGGTGGGGGGGAGGGGATGGTACACACTGCTGTTACTGAGGGTCGGTGGGAGGGAGGGGATGGTACACACTGCTGTTACTGAGCGTCGGTGGGGGGGAGGGAGGGAGGGGATGGTACACACTGCTGTTACTGAGGGTCGGTGGGGGGAGGGAGGGGATGGTACACACTGCTGTTACTGAGGGTCGGTGGGGGGGGGAGGGGATGGTACACACTGCTGTCACTGAGTGTCGGTTGGGGGGGAGGGAGGGGATGGTACACACTGCTGTTACTGAGGGTCGGTGGGGGGGAGGGGATGGTACACACTGCTGTTACTGAGGGTCGGTGGGGGGGGAGGGAGGGGATGGTACACACTGCTGTTACTGAGGGTCGGTGGGGGGGGGGAAGCGGATGGTACACACTGCTGTTACTGAGGGTCGGTGGGGGGGGGGGGGGGATGGTACATACTGCTGTTACTGAGCGTCGGTGGGGGGAGGGACGGGATGGTACACACTGCTGTTACTGAGGGTCGGTGGGGGGATGGAGGGAGGGGATGGTACACACTGCTGTTACTGAGGGTCGGTGGGGGGAGGGAGGGGATGGTACACACTGCTGTTACTGAGGGTCGGTGGGGGGACGGAAGGGATGGTACACACTGCTGTTACTGAGGGTCGGTGGGGGGGGGAGGGGATGGTACACACTGCTGTTACTGAGGGTCGGTGGGGGGGGAGGGAGGGGATGGTACACACTGCTGTTACTGAGGGTCGGTTGGGGGAGGGAGGGGATGGTACACACTGCTGTTACTGAGGGTCGGTGGGGGGAGGGAGGGGATGGTACACACTGCTGTTACTGAGGGTCGGTGGGGGGAGGGAGGGGATGGTACACACTGCTGTTACTGAGGGTTGGTGGGGGGAGGGAGGGGATGGTACACACTGCTGTTACTGAGGGTCGGTGGGGGGAGGAAGGGGATGGTACACACTGCTGTTACTGAGCGTCGGTGGGGGGGAGGGAGGGAGGGAGCGAGGTGATGTTTGTGAGTGTGGGGGCTGCTTTCCCCCTGGATGGTGTCGAGCTTCTCGAGTGTTGTTGGAGCTGCCCCCACCCAGGGGCAAGTGGGGAGTATTCCCTCACCCTCCTGCCTTGGGCCTTGTCGATGGTGGGACAGGCTTTGGGGGGAGTCAGGAGGGGAGATACTCGCTGCAGGATTCCCAGCCTCTGACCTGCTCTTGGAGCCGCTGGGTTGATGTGGTGGGTCCTGTTGGGTTTCTAGTCGGTGGTAACCCCCAGGATGTTGGGAGTGGGGGGAGTCAGGGATGGGAACACCATTGAATGTCTGAGGGGGGGGTGTGACGATGGTGATGTGGTTAAGTGTCTCTCTCTCTCTCTCTCTCTCCACATTCAGTTGCACAATCCCCAACGACATCAACTTTGACGACAACCCGAGCACAGAGCGTTCCCAGGACAAGGGGCTCACTCTCCCCTCGTCCCAACGTCATCCAGGGTGAGTGACCCCTCCCCCCCGCAGTCCTTCATTCACACTGCCCCCTGTCCCACAGCAGATAGTGAGGGGGAGACCTGCCTCAGTCTCCAGCATATTCCCTCAAGGCCTCCAGACCAATCCTGTCAGGAGCCATCTGGGGAAGGGTGACCATAACATGACTGAGCTGGTCTTTAGGATGGAGGGTGACCGCGTTGGAAGCAAATCCCGAATCCTGAATCTAAGGAATGGGAAATATGTGGATCTGGGATGAGCATCTGGATGGGGACTTGACTAGGAAGGGTTTGGCCCAGGGATATGTGCCAAATTCTGGTAAACGGGTCATCCCCTAGAATTGGGAAGCAGGACTGAGGGGCTGAATGGCCTTCCTTCGGTTCTGCCTAACAAGATCGAACAATGGGCTGAAAGACCTCGACCTGTTCCACGATAACAGGATCAAGGAAGGGGCTGAATGGCCTCCAGCTGTTCCTGTGTAACTGTCTGGAGAATAGGGCAGAATGGCCTCCTGCTGTTACTGAGGGTCGGTGGCGGGGGAGGGGATGGTACACACTGCTGTTACTGAGGGTCGGTGGGGGGAGGGAGGGAGGGGATGGTACACACTGCTGTTACTGAGGGTCGGTGGGGGGAGGGAGGGAGGGGATGGTACACACTGCTGTTACTGAGGGTCGGTGGGGGGAGGGAGGGAGGGGATGGTACACACTGCTGTTACTGAGGGTCGGTGGGGGGAGGGAGGGGGTGGTACACACTGCTGTTACTGAGGGTCGGTGGGGGGAGGGAGGGAGGGGGTGGTACACACTGCTGTTACTGAGGGTCGGTGGGGGTGGGGATGGTACACACTGCTGTTACTGAGGGTGGGTGGGTGGAGGGAGGGGATGGTACACACTGCTGTTACTGAGGGTCGGTGGGGGGAGTGAGGGGATGGTACACACTACTGTTACTGAGGGTCGGTGGGGGGAGTGAGGGGATGGTACACACTACTGTTACTGAGGGTCGGTGGGGGGGTGGGGGGAGGGGATGGTACACACTGCTGTTACTGAGGGTCGGTGGGGGGAGGGAGGGGATGGTACACACTGCTGTTACTGAGGGTCGGTGGGGGGAGGGAGGGGATGGTACACACTGCTGTTACTGAGGGTCGGTGGGGGGGGCGGGAGGGGATGGTACACACTGCTGTTACTGAGGGTCGGTGGGGGGGAAGGGATGGTACACACTGCTGTTACTGAGGGTCGGTGGGGGGGGAGGGAGGGGATGGTACACACTGCTGTTACTGAGGGTCGGTGGAGGGGGGGGAAGCAGATGGTACACACTGCTGTTACTGAGGGTCGGTGGAGGGGAGGGAGGGAGGGGATGGTACACACTGCTGTTACTGAGGGTCGGTGGGGGGAGGGCGGGGATGGTACACACTGCTGTTACTGAGGGTCGGTGGGGGGACGGAAGGGATGGTACACACTGCTGTTACTGAGGGTCGGTGGGGGGGGGAGGGGATGGTACACACTGCTGTTACTGAGGGTCGGTGGGGGGAGGGAGGGGAAGGTACACACTGCTGTTACTGAGGGTCGGTGGGGGGAGGGAGGGGATGGTACACACTGCTGTTACTGAGGGTCGTGGGGGGGGGGGGATGGTACACACTGCTGTTACTGAGGGTCGGTGGGGGGGAGGGAGGGGATGGTACACACTGCTGTTACTGAGGGTCGGTGGAGGGAGGGAGGGGAAGGTACACACTGCTGTTACTGAGGGTCGGTGGGGGGGAGGGAGGGAGGGGACGGTACACACTGCTGTTACTGAGCGTCGGTGGGGGGAGGGAGTTAGGGGATGGTACACACTGCTGTTACTGAGCGTCGGTGGGGGGGAGAGAGGGAGGGAGCGAGGTGATGTTTGTCAGTGTGAGGGCTGCTTTCCCCCTGGATGGTGTCGAGCTTCTCGAGTGTTGTTGGAGCTGCCCCCACCGAGGGGCAAGTGGGGAGTATTCCCTCACCCTCCTGCCTTGGGCCTTGTCGATGGTGGGGACAGGCTTTGGGGGGAGTCAGGAGGGGAGTTACTCGCTGCAGGATTCCCAGCCTCTGACCTGCTCTTGGAGCCGCTGGGTTGATGTGGTGGGTCCTGTTGGGTTTCTAGTCGGTGGTAACCCCCAGGATGTTGGGAGTGGGGGGAGTCAGGGATGGGAACACCATTGAATGTCTGAGGGGGGGGGGTGTGACGATGGTGATGTGGTTAAGTGTCTCTCTCTCTCTCTCCACGTTCAGTTGCACAACCCCCAACGACATCAACTTTGACGACAACCCGAGCACAGAGCGTTCCCAGGACAAGGGGCTCACTCTCCCCTCGTCCCAACGTCATCCAGGGTGAGTGACCCCTCCCCCCCCGCAGTCCTTCATTCACACTGCCCCCTGTCCCACAGCAGATAGTGAGGGAGAGACCTGCCTCAGTCTCCAGCATATTCCCTCAAGGCCTCCAGACCAATCCTGTCAGGAGCCATCTGGGGAAGGGTGACCATAACATGACTGAGCTGGTCTTTAGGATGGAGGGTGACCGCGTTGGAAGCAAATCCCGAATCCTGAATCTAAGGAATGGGAAATATGTGGATCTGGGATGAGCATCTGGATGGGGACTTGACTAGGAAGGGTTTGGCCCAGGGATATGTGCCAAATTCTGGTAAACGGGTCATCCCCTGGAATTGGGAAGCAGGACTGAGGGGCTGAATGGCCTTCCTTCGGTTCTGCCCAACAAGATCGAACAATGGGCTGAAAGACCTCGACCTGTTCCACGATAACAGGATCAAGGAAGGGGCTGAATGGCCTCCAGCTGTTCCTGTGTAACTGTCTGGAGAATAGGGCAGAATGGCCTCCTGCTGTTACTGAGGGTCGGTGGCGGGGGAGGGGATGGTACACACTGCTGTTACTGAGGGTCGGTGGGGGGAGGGAGGGAGGGGGTGGTACACACTGCTGTTACTGAGGGTCGGTGGGGGGAGGGAGGGAGGGGGTGGTACACACTGCTGTTACTGAGGGTCGGTGGGGGGAGGGAGGGAGGGGGTGGTACACACTGCTGTTACTGAGGGTCGGTGGGGGGAGGGAGGGAGGGGATGGTACACACTGCTGTTACTGAGGGTCGGTGGGGGTGGGGATGGTACACACTGCTGTTACTGAGGGTCGGTGGGGGTGGGGATGGTACACACTGCTGTTACTGAGGGTTGGTGGGTGGAGGGAGGGGATGGTACACACTGCTGTTACTGAGGGTCAGTGGGGGGAGGGAGGGGATGGTACACACTGCTGTTACTGAGGGTCGGTGGGGGGGGGACGGGGATGGTACACACTGCTGTTACTGAGGGTCAGTGGGGGGAGGGAGGGGATGGTACACACTACTGTTACTGAGGGTCGGTGGGGGGGGGACGGGGATGGTACACACTGCTGTTACTGAGGGTCGGTGGGGGGAGGGAGGGGATGGTACACACTGCTGTTACTGAGGGTCGGTGGGGGGGGCGGGAGGGGATGGTACACACTGCTGTTACTGAGGGTCGGTGGGGGGGAAGGGATGGTACACACTGCTGTTACTGAGGGTCGGTGGAGGGGGGGGAAGCGGATGGTACACACTGCTGTTACTGAGGGTCGGTGGAGGGGAGGGAGGGAGGGGATGGTACACACTGCTGTTACTGAGGGTCGGTGGGGGGACGGAATGGATGGTACACACTGCTGTTACTGAGGGTCGGTGGGGGGGGGAGGGGATGGTACACACTGCTGTTACTGAGCGTCGGTGGGGCGATGGAGGGGATGGTACACACTGCTGTTACTGAGGGTCGGTGGGGGGAGGGAGGGGAAGGTACACACTGCTGTTACTGAGGGTCGGTGGGGGGAGGGAGGGGATGGTACACACTGCTGTTACTGAGGGTCGGTGGGGGGAGGGAGGGGATGGTACACACTGCTGTTACTGAGGGTCGGTGGGGGGAGGGAGGGGATGGTACACACTGCTGTTACTGAGGGTCGGTGGGGGGAGGGAGGGGAAGGTACACACTGCTGTTACTGAGGGTCGGTGGGGGGGAGGGAGGGGATGGTACACACTGCTGTTACTGAGGGTCGTGGGGGGGGGGGGATGGTACACACTGCTGTTACTGAGGGTCGGTGGAGGGAGGGAGGGGAAGGTACACACTGCTGTTACTGAGGGTCGGTGGGGGGGAGGGGATGGTACACACTGCTGTTACTGAGGGTCGGTGGGGGGAGGGAGGGGATGGTACACACTGCTGTTACTGAGGGTCGGTGGGGGGAGAGGGAGGGGATGGTACACACTGCTGTTACTGAGGGTCGGTGGGGGGAGGGAGGGGATGGTACACACTGCTGTTACTGAGGGTCGGTGGGGGGAGGGAGGGGATGGTACACACTGCTGTTACTGAGGGTCGGTGGTGGGGGGGAGGGGATGGTACACACTGCTGTTACTGAGGGTCGGTGGGGGGAGGGAGGGGATGGTACACACTGCTGTTACTGAGGGTCGGTGGGGGGGAGGGAGGGAGGGGACGGTACACACTGCTGTTACTGAGGGTCAGTGGGGGGGGAGGGAGGGGATGGTACACACTGCTGTTACTGAGGGTCGGTGGTGGGGGGGAGGGGATGGTACACACTGCTGTTACTGAGGGTCGGTGGGGGGAGGGAGGGGATGGTACACACTGCTGTTACTGAGGGTCGGTGGGGGGGAGGGAGGGAGGGGACGGTACACACTGCTGTTACTGAGCGTCGGTGGGGGGGAGAGAGGGAGGGAGCGAGGTGATGTTTGTCAGTGTGAGGGCTGCTTTCCCCCTGGATGGTGTCGAGCTTCTCGAGTGTTGTTGGAGCTGCCCCCACCCAGGGGCAAGTGGGGAGTATTCCCTCACCCTCCTGCCTTGGGCCTTGTCGATGGTGGGGACAGGCTTTGGGGGGAGTCAGGAGGGGAGTTACTCGCTGCAGGATTCCCAGCCTCTGACCTGCTCTTGGAGCCGCTGGGTTGATGTGGTGGGTCCTGTTGGGTTTCTAGTCGGTGGTAACCCCCAGGATGTTGGGAGTGGGGGGAGTCAGGGATGGGAACACCATTGAATGTCTGAGGGGGGGGGTGTGACGATGGTGATGTGGTTAAGTGTCTCTCTCTCTCTCTCTCTCCACATTCAGTTGCACAATCCCCAACGACATCAACTTTGACGACAACCCGAGCACAGAGCGTTCCCAGGACAAGGGGCTCACTCTCCCCTCGTCCCAACGTCATCCAGGGTGAGTGACCCCTCCCCCCCCGCAGTCCTTCATTCACACTGCCCCCTGTCCCACAGCAGATAGTGAGGGGGAGACCTGCCTCAGTCTCCAGCATATTCCCTCAAGGCCTCCAGACCAATCCTGTCAGGAGCCATCTGGGGAAGGGTGACCATAACATGACTGAGCTGGTCTTTAGGATGGAGGGTGACCGCGTTGGAAGCAAATCCCGAATCCTGAATCTAAGCAATGGGAAATATGTGGATCTGGGATGAGCATCTGGATGGGGACTTGACTAGGAAGGGTTTGGCCCAGGGATATGTGCCAAATTCTGGTAAACGGGTCATCCCCTGGAATTGGGAAGCAGGACTGAGGGGCTGAATGGCCTTCCTTAGGTTCTGCCCAACAAGATCGAACAATGGGCTGAAAGACCTCGACCTGTTCCACGATAACAGGATCAAGGAAGGGGCTGAATGGTCTCCAGCTGTTCCTGTGTAACAGTCTGGAGAATAGGGCAGAATGGCCTCCTGCTGTTACTGAGGGTCGGTGGCGGGGGAGGGGATGGTACACACTGCTGTTACTGAGGGTCGGTGGGGGGAGGGAGGGAGGGGGTGGTACACACTGCTGTTACTGAGGGTCGGTGGGGGGAGGGAGGGAGGGGGTGGTACACACTGCTGTTACTGAGGGTCGGTGGGGGGAGGGAGGGAGGGGGTGGTACACACTGCTGTTACTGAGGGTCGGTGGGGGGAGGGAGGGAGGGGATGGTACACACTGCTGTTACTGAGGGTCGGTGGGGGGAGGGAGGGCGGGGATGGTACACACTGCTGTTACTGAGGGTCGGTGGGGGGAGGGAGGGGATGGTACACACTGCTGTTACTGAGGGTCGGTGGGGGGAGGGAGGGGATGGTACACACTGCTGTTACTGAGGGTCAGTGGGGGGAGGGAGGGGATGGTACACACTGCTGTTACTGAGGGTCGGTGGGGGGAGGGAGGGCGGGGATGGTACACACTGCTGTTACTGAGGGTCGGTGGGGGGAGGGAGGGGATGGTACACACTGCTGTTACTGAGGGTCGGTGGAGGGAGGGAGGGGAAGGTACACACTGCTGTTACTGAGGGTCGGTGGGGGGGAGGGGATGGTACACACTGCTGTTACTGAGGGTCGGTGCGGGGAGGGAGGGGATGGTACACACTGCTGTTACTGAGGGTCGGTGGGGGGAGAGGGAGGGGATGGTACACACTGCTGTTACTGAGGGTCGGTGGGGGGAGGGAGGGAGGGGGTGGTACACACTGCTGTTACTGAGGGTCGGTGGGTGGGGGGGATGGTACACACTGCTGTTACTGAGGGTCGGTGGGGGGAGGGAGGGGATGGTACACACTACTGTTACTGAGGGTCGGTGGGGGGGGGGCAGGGATGGTACACACTGCTGTTACTGAGGGTCGGTGGGGGGAGGGAGGGGATGGTACACACTGCTGTTACTGAGGGTCGGTGGGGGGAGGGAGGGGATGGTACACACTACTGTTACTGAGGGTCGGTGGGGGGAGGGAGGGCGGGGATGGTACACACTGCTGTTACTGAGGGTCGGTGGGGGGCGGGAGGGGATGGTACACACTGCTGTTACTGAGGGTCGGTGGGGGGGAGGGGATGGTACACACTGCTGTTACTGAGGGTCGGTGGGGGGGGAGGGAGGGGATGGTACACACTGCTGTTACTGAGGGTCAGTGGGGGGAGTGAGGGGATGGTACACACTACTGTTACTGAGGGTCGGTGGGGGGGGGGCGGGGATGGTACACACTGCTGTTACTGAGGGTCGGTGGGGGGAGGGAGGGGATGGTACACACTGCTGTTACTGAGGGTCGGTGGGGGGGGCGGGAGGGGATGGTACACACTGCTGTTACTGAGGGTCGGTGGGGGGAGGGAGGGGATGGTACACACTGATGTTACTGAGGGTCGGTGGGGGGAGGGAGGGGATGGTACACACTGCTGTTACTGAGCGTCGGTGGGGGGGAGGGAGGGAGGGGATGGTACACACTGCTGTTACTGAGGGTCGGTGGGGGGAGGGAGGGGATGGTACACACTGCTGTTACTGAGGGTCGGTGGGGGGGGGGGGTGGGGATGGTACACACTGCTGTCACTGAGTGTCGGTTGGGGGGGGAGGGAGGGGATGGTACACACTGCTGTTACTGAGGGTCGGTGGGGGGGAGGGGATGGTACACACTGCTGTTACTGAGGGTCGGTGGGGGGGGAGGGAGGGGATGGTACACACTGCTGTTACTGAGGGTCGGTGGGGGGGGGGAAGCGGATGGTACACACTGCTGTTACTGAGGGTCGGTGGGTGGGGGGGATGGTACATACTGCTGTTACTGAGCGTCGGTGGGGGGAGGGACGGGATGGTACACACTGCTGTTACTGAGGGTCGGTGGGGGGATGGAGGGAGGGGATGGTACACACTGCTGTTACTGAGGGTCGGTGGGGGGGAGGGAGCGGATGGTACACACTGCTGTTACTGAGGGTCGGTGGGGGGAGGGAGGGGATGGTACACACTGCTGTTCCTGAGGGTCGGTGGGGCGGGGGATGGTGCACACTGCTGTTACTGAGGGTCGGTGGGGGGGGGAGGGGATGGTACACACTGCTGTTACTGAGGGTCGGTGGGGGGAGGGAGGGGATGGTACACACTGCTGTTACTGAGGGTCGGTGGGGGGAGGGAGGGGATGGTACACACTGCTGTTACTGAGGGTCGGTGGGGCGGGGGATGGTACACACTGCTGTTACTGAGGGTCGGTGGGGCGGGGGATGGTACACACTGCTGTTACTGAGGGTCGGTGGGGGAGGGAGGGGTTGGTACACACTGCTGTTACTGAGGGTCGGTGGGGGGGGGGAGGGGATGGTACACACTGCTGTTACTGAGGGTCAGTGGGGGGGTGGTGGGAGGGGATGTTTGTGGGTGTGGGGGCTGCTTTCCCCCTGGATGGTGTCGAGCTTCTCGAGTGTTGTTGGAGCTGCCCCCACCCAGGGGCAAGTGGGGAGTATTCCCTCACCCTCCTGCCTTGGGCCTTGTCGATGGTGGGACAGTCTTTGGGGGGAGTCAGGAGGGGAGTTACTCGCTGCAGTATTCCCAGCCTCTGACCTGCTCTTGGAGCCGCTGGGTTGATGTGGTGGGTCCTGTTGGGTTTCTAGTCGGTGGTAACCCCCAGGATGTTGGGAGTGGGGGGAGTCAGGGATGGGAACACCATTGAATGTCTGAGGGGGGGGTGTGACGATGGTGATGTGGTTAAGTGTCTCTCTCTCTCTCTCTCTCTCCACATTCAGTTGCACAACCAACAACGACATCAACTTTGACGACAACCCGAGCACAGAGCGTTCCCAGGACAAGGGGCTCACTCTCCCCTCGTCCCAACGTCATCCAGGGTGAGTGACCCCTCCCCCCCGCAGTCCTTCATTCACACTGCCCCCTGTCCCACAGCAGATAGTGAGGGGGAGACCTGCCTCAGTCTCCAGCATATTCCCTCAAGGCCTCCAGACCAATCCTGTCAGGAGCCATCTGGGGAAGGGTGACCATAACATGACTGAGCTGGTCTTTAGGATGGAGGGTGACCGAGTTGGAATCAAATCCCGAATCCTGAATCTAAGGAATGGGAAATATGTGGATCTGGGATGAGCATCTGGATGGGGACTTGACTAGGAAGGGTTTGGCCCAGGGATATGGGCCAAATTCTGGTAAACGGGTCATTGCCTGGAATTGGGAAGCAGGACTGAGGGGCTGAATGGCCTTCCTTAGGTTCTGCCGAACAAGATCGAACAATGGGCTGAAAGACCTCGACCTGTTCCACGATAACAGGATCAAGGAAGGGGCTGAATGGCCTCCAGCTGTTCCTGTGTAACAGTCTGGAGGAGAGGGCTGAATGGCCTCCTGCTGTTACTGAGGGTCGGTGGGGGGGAGGGGATGGTACACACTGCTGTTACTGAGGGTCGGTGGGGGTGAGGGAGGGGATGGTACACACTGCTGTTACTGAGGGTCGGTGGGGGAGGGAGGGGATGATACACACTGCTGTTACTGAGGGTCGGTGGGGGGGAGGGGATGGTACACACTGCTGTTACTGAGGGTCGGTGGGGGTGAGGGAGGGGATGGTACACACTGCTGTTACTGAGGGTCGGTGGGGGAGGGTGGGGATGGTACACACTGCTGTTACTGAGGGTCGGTGGGGGAGGGTGGGGATGGTACACACTGCTGTTACTGAGGGTCGGTGGGGGGGAGGGGATGGTACACACTGCTGTTACTGAGCGTCGGTGGGGGTGAGGGAGGGGATGGTACACACTGCTGTTACTGAGGGTCGGTGGGGGAGGGTGGGGATGGTACACACTGCTGTTACTGAGGGTCGGTGGGGGGAGGGAGGGAGGGGATGGTACACACTGCTGTTACTGAGCGTCGGTGGGGGGAGGGAGGGGATGGTACACACTGCTGTTACTGAGCATCGGTGGGGGGGGGGAGGGAGGGGATGGTACACACTGCTGTTACTGAGCGTCGGTGGGTGGAGGGAGTGGATGGTACACACTGCTGTTACTGAGGGTCGGTGGGGGGGAGGGAGGGGATGGTACACACTGCTGTTACTGAGGGTCGGTGGGGGGGAGGGAGGGGATGGTACACACTGCTGTTACTGAGTGTCGGTCGGGGAGGGAGGGGATGGTACACACTGCTGGTACTGAGGGTCGGTGGGGGGAGGGAGGGGATGGTACACACTGCTGTTACTGAGGGTCGGTGGGGGGGAGGGAGGGGATGGTACACACTGCTGTTCCTGAGTGTCGGTCGGGGAGGGAGGGGATGGTACACACTGCTGGTACTGAGGGTCGGTGGGAGGGAGGGGATGGTACACACTGCTGTTACAGAGTGTCGGTGGCGGGGAGGGAGGGGATGGTACACACTGCTGTTACTGAGGGTCGGTGGGGGTGAGGGAGGGGATGGTACACACTGCTGTTACTGAGGGTCGGTGGGAGGGAGGGGATGGTACACACTGCTGTTACTGAGCGTCGGGGGGGGAGGGAGGGGATGGTACACACTGCTGTTACTGAGGGTCGGTGGGGGGAGGGAGGGGATGGTACACACTGCTGTTACTGAGGGTCGGTGGGGGAGGGAGGGGATGGTACACACTGCTGTTACTGAGGGTCGGTGGGGGGAGAGAGGGGATGGTACACACTGCTGTTACTGAGGGTCGGTGGGGGGGGAGGGAGGAGATGGTACACACTGCTGTTACTGAGGGTCGGTGGGGGGGGAGGGGATGGTACACACTGCTGTTACTGAACGTCGGTGGCGGGGGGAGGGGATGGTACACACTGCTGTTACTGAGGGTCGGTGGGGGTGAGGGAGGGGATGGTACACACTGCTGTTACTGAGGGTCGGTGGGGGGGGGGAGGGGATGGTACACACTGCTGTTACTGAGCATCAGTGGGGGGGAGGGTGGGGATGGTACACACTGCTGTTACTGAGGGTCGGTGGGGGGAGGGAGGGGATGGTCCACACTGCTGTTACTGAGGGTCGGTGGGGGGGGAGGGGATGGTACACACTGCTGTTACTGAGCATCAGTGGGGGGGAGGGTGGGGATGGTACACACTGCTGTTACTGAGGGTCGGTGGGGGGGAGGGAGGGGATGGTACACACTGCTGTTAATGAGGGTCGGTGTGGGGGGAGGGGATGGTACACACTGCTGTTACTGAGGGTCGGTGGGGGGGAGGGTGGGGATGGTACACACTGCTGTTACTGAGGGTCGGTGGGGGGAGGGTGGGGATGGTGCACACTGCTGTTACTGAGGGTCGGTGGGGGGAAGGGGGTGATGGTACACACTGCTGTCACTGAGGGTCGGTGGGGGGGAGGGAGGGGATGGTACACACTGCTGTTACTGAGGGTCGGTGGGGGAGGGAGGGGATGGTACACACTGCTGTTACAGAGTGTCGGTGGCGGGGAGGGAGGGGATGGTACACACTGCTGTTACTGAGGGTCGGTGGGGGAGGGAGGGGATGGTACACACTGCTGTTACTGAGGGTCGGTGGGGGGAGTGAGGGGATGGTACACACTGCTGTTACTGAGGGTCGGTGGGGGGAGGGAGGGGATGGTACACACTGCTGTTACTGAGGGTCGGTGGGGGAGGGAGGGGATGGTACACACTGCTGTTACTGAGGGTCGGTGGGGGAGGGAGGGGATGGTACACACTGCTGTTACTGAACGTCGGTGGCGGGGGGAGGGGATGGTACACACTGCTGTTACTGAGGGTCGGTGGGGGGGGAGGGAGGGGATGGTACACACTGCTGTTACTGAGGGTCGGTGGGGGTGAGGGAGGGGATGGTACACACTGCTGTTACTGAACGTCGGTGGCGGAGGGAGGGGATGGTACACACTGCTGTTACTGAGGGTCGGTGGGGGGAGGGAGGGGATGGTACACACTGCTGTTACTGAGGGTCGGTGGGGGTGAGGGAGGGGATGGTACACACTGCTGTTACTGAGGGTCGGTGGGGGGGAGGGAGGGGATGGTACACACTGCTGTTACTGAGGGTCGGTGGGGGGGGGAGGGGATGGTACACACTGCTGTTACTGAGCATCAGTGAGGGGGAGGGTGGGGATGGTACACACTGCTGTTACTGAGGGTCGGTGGGGGGGGGAGGCAGGGGATGGTACACACTGCTGTTACTGAGGGTCGGTGGGGGGGAGGGAGGGGATGGTACACACTGCTGTTACTGAGGGTCGGTGGGGGGGGGAGGGGATGGTACACACTGCTGTTACTGAGCATCAGTGAGGGGGAGGGTGGGGATGGTACACACTGCTGTTACTGAGGGTCAGTGGGGGGGGGGGAGGGGATGGTACACACTGCTGTTACTGAGGGTCGGTGGGGGGAGGGAGGGGATGGTACACACTGCTGTTACTGAGGGACGGTGAGGGGGGAGGGGATGGTACACACTGCTGTTACTGAGCATCAGTGGGGGGGAGGGTGGGGATGGTACACACTGCTGTTACTGAGGGTCGGTGGGGGGGAGGGAGGGGATGGTACACACTGCTGTTAATGAGGGTCGGTGGGGGGGGAGGGGATGGTACACACTGCTGTTACTGAGGGTCGGTGGGAGGGAGGGGATGGTACACACTGCTGTTACTGAGCGTCGGTGGGGGGAGGGAGGGGATGGTACACACTGCTGTTACCTAGCGTCGGTGGGGGGGAGGGAGGGGATGGTACACACTGCTGTTACTGAGGGTCAGTGGGGGGGAGGGTGGGGATGGTACACACTGCTGTTACTGAGCGTCGGTGGGGGGGAGGGAGGGGATGGTACACACTGCTGTTACTGAGCGTCGGTGGGGGGGGGAGGGAGGGGATGGTACACACTGCTGTTACTGAGGGTCGGTGGGAGGAGGAGGGAGGGGATGGTACACACTGCTGTTACTGAGCGTCGGTGGAGGGGAGGGAGGGGATGGTACACACTGCTGTTACTGAGGGTCGGTGGGGGGGAGGGAGGGGATAGTACACACTGCTGTTACTGAGGGTCGGTGGGGGGGGAGGGAGGGGGATGGTACACACTGCTGATACTGAGCGTCGGTGGGGGGGGGGAGGGGATGGTACACACTGCTGTTACTGAGGGTCGGTGGGGGGAGGGAGGGGATGGTACACACTGCTGTTACTGAGGGTCGGTGGGGGGGGCGAGGGGATGGTACACACTGCTGTTACTGAGGGTCGGTGGGGGGAGGGAGGGGATGGTACACACTGCTGTTACTGAGGGTCGGTGGGGGGGAGGGAGGGGATGGTACACACTGCTGTTACTGAGGGTCGGTGGGCGGAGGGAGGGGATGGTACACACTGCTGTTACTGAGGGTCGGTGGGGGGGAGGGTGGGGATGGTACACACTGCTGTTACTGAGGGTCGGTGGGGGGGGAGGGGATGGTACACACTGCTGTTACTGAGGGTCGGTGGGCGGAGGGAGGGGATGGTACACACTGCTGTTACTGAGGGTCGGTGGGCGGAGGGAGGGGATGGTACACACTGCTGTTACTGAGGGTCGGTGGGGGGGAGGGTGGGGATGGTACACACTGCTGTGACTGAGGGTCGGTGGGGGGAGGGAGGGATGGAGGGGATGGTACACACTGCTGTTACTGAGGGTTGGTGGGGGGGGAGGGAGGGGATGGTACACACTGCTGTTACTGAGGGTCGGTGGCGGGCTAGGGAGGGGATGGTACACACTGCTGTTACTGAGGGTGGGGGGGGGAGGGAGGGGATGGTACACACTGCTGTTACTGAGGGTCGGTGGGGGGGGTGGGAGAGGACGGTACACACTGCTGTTACTGAGCGTCGGTGGGGGGAGGGAGGGGATGGTACACACTGCTGTTACTGAGGGTCGGTGGGGGGGGAGGGAGGGGATGGTACACATTGCTGTTACTGAGGGTCGGTGGGGGGAGGGAGGGGATGGTACACACTGCTGTTACTGAGGGTCGGTGGGGGGGGAGGGAGGGGACGGTACACACTGCTGTTACTGAGGGTCGGTGGGGGGGGAGGGAGGGGATGGTACACACTGCTGTTACTGAGGGTCGGTGGGGGGAGGGAGGGGATGGTACACACTGCTGTTACTGAGGGTCGGTGGGGGGAAGGAGGGGATGGTACACAATGCTGGTACTCAGGGTCGGTGGGGGAGGGACGGGATGGTACACATTACTGTTACTGAGGGTCGGTGTGGGGAGGGAGGGGATGGTACACACTGCTGTTACTGAGTGTCGGTGGGGGAGGGAGGGAGGGGATGGTACACACTGCTGTTACTGAGGGTCGGTGGGGGGGGAGGGAGGGGATGGTACACACTGCTGTTACTGAGGGTCGTGGGGGGGGTGGGAGGGGATGGTACACACTGCTGTTAGTGAGGGTCGGTGGGGGGGAGGGAGGGCATGGTACACACTGCTGTTACTGAGGGTCGGTGGGGGGGAGGGAGGGGATGGTACACACTGCTGTTACTGAGCGTCGGTGGGGGGAGGGAGGGGATGGTACACACTGCTGTTACTGAGCGTCGGTGGGGGGAGGGAGGGGATGGTACACACTGCTGTTACTGAGGGTGGGGGGGGAGGGAGGCAATGGTACACACTGCTGTTACTGAGGGTCGGTGGGGGGAGGGAGGGGATGGTACACACTGCTGTTATTGAGCGTCGGTGGGGGGTGGGAGGGGATGGTACACACTGCTGTTACTGAGGGTCGGTGGGGGGAGGGGATGGTACACACTGTTGTTACTGAGGGTCGGTGGGGGTAGGGAGGGGATGGTACACACTGCTGTTACTGAGGGTCGGTGAGGGGCTAGGGAGGGGATGGTACACACTGCTGTTACTGAGGGTCGGGGGGGAGGGAGGGGATGGTACACACTGCTGTTACTGAGGGTCGGTGGGGGTAGGGAGGGGATGGTACACACTGCTGTTACTGAGGGTCGGTGGGGGAGAGGGAGGGGATAGTACACACTGCTGTTACTGAGCGTCGGTGGGGGGAGGGAGGGGATGGTACACACTGCTGTTACTGAGGGTGGGGGGGGAGGGAGGCAATGGTACACACTGCTGTTACTGAGGGTCGGTGGGGGGAGGGAGGGGATGGTACACACTGCTGTTATTGAGCGTCGGTGGGGGGTGGGAGGGGATGGTACACACTGCTGTTACTGAGGGTCGGTGGGGGGAGGGGATGGTACACACTGCTGTTACTGAGGGTCGGTGGGGGTAGGGAGGGGATGGTACACACTGCTGTTACTGAGGGTCGGTGAGGGGCTAGGGAGGGGATGGTACACACTGCTGTTACTGAGGGTCGGGGGGGAGGGAGGGGATGGTACACACTGCTGTTACTGAGGGTCGGTGGGGGGCTAGGGAGGGGATGGTACACACTGCTGTTACTGAGGGTGGGGGGGGAGGGAGGGGATGGTACACACTGCTGTTACTGAGGGTCGGTGGGGGGGAGGGAGGGGATGGTACACACTGCTGTTACTGAGCGTTGGTGGGGGGAGAGGGAGGGGATGGTACACACTGCTGTTACTGAGGGTGGGGGGGGAGGGAGGGGATGGTACACACTGCTGTTACTGAGGGTCGGTGGGGGGGGGAGGGAGGGGATGGTACACACTGCTGTTACTGAGCGTCGGTGGGGGGAGAGGGAGGGGATAGTACACACTGCTGTTACTGAGCGTCGGTGGGGGGAGGGAGGGGATGGTACACACTGCTGTTACTGAGGGTGGGGGGGGAGGGAGGCAATGGTACACACTGCTGTTACTGAGGGTCGGTGGGGGGAGGGAGGGGATGGTACACACTGCTGTTATTGAGCGTCGGTGGGGGGTGGGAGGGGATGGTACACACTGCTGTTACTGAGGGTCGGTGGGGGTAGGGAGGGGATGGTACACACTGCTGTTACTGAGGGTCGGTGAGGGGCTAGGGAGGGGATGGTACACACTGCTGTTACTGAGGGTCGGGGGGGAGGGAGGGGATGGTACACACTGCTGTTACTGAGGGTCGGTGGGGGGCTAGGGAGGGGATGGTACACACTGCTGTTACTGAGGGTGGGGGGGGAGGGAGGGGATGGTACACACTGCTGTTACTGAGGGTCGGTGGGTGGAGGGAGGGGATGGTACACACTGCTGTTACTGAGGGTCGGTGGGAGGGAGGGGATGGTACACACTGCTGTTACTGAGCGTCGGTGGGGGGAGGGAGGGGATGGTACACACTGCTGTTACCTAGCGTCGGTGGGGGGGAGGGAGGGGATGGTACACACTGCTGTTACTGAGGGTCAGTGGGGGGGAGGGAGGGGATGGTACACACTGCTGTTACTGAGGGTCGGTGGGCGGAGGGAGGGGATGGTACACACTGCTGTTACTGAGGGTCGGTGGGAGGAGGGAGGGGATGGTACACACTGCTGTTACTGAGGGTCGGTGGGGGGGAGGGTGGGGATGGTACACACTGCTGTTACTGAGGGTCGGTGTGGGGAGGAAGGGGATGGTACACACTGCTGTGACTGAGGGTCGGTGGGGGGAGGGAGGGATGGAGGGGATGGTACACACTGCTGTTACTGAGGGTTGGTGGGGGGGGAGAGAGGGGATGGTACACACTGCTGTTACTGAGGGTCGGTGGCGGGATAGGGAGGGGATGGTACACACTGCTGTTACTGAGGGTGGGGGGGTGGAGGGAGGGGATGGTACACACTGCTGTTACTGAGGGTCGGTGGGGGGAGGGAGGGGATGGTACACACTGCTGTTACTGAGGGTCGGTGGGTGGAGGGAGGGGATGGTACACACTGCTGTTACTGAGGGTCGGTGGGGGGGTGGGAGAGGATGGTACACACTGCTGTTACTGAGCGTCGGTGGGGGGAGGGAGGGGATGGTACACACTGCTGTTACTGAGGGTCGGTGGGGGAGGAGGGAGGGGATGGTACACATTGCTGTTACTGAGGGTCGGTGGGGGGGGGAGGGAGGGGATGGTAAACACTGCTGTTACTGAGGGTCGGTGGGGGGAGGGAGGGGATGGTACACACTGCTGTTACTGAGGGTCGGTGGGGGGAAGGAGGGGATGGTACACACTGCTGTTACTGAGGGTCGGTGGGGGGGAGGGAGGGGATGGTACACATTACTGTTACTGAGGGTCGGTGGGGGAGGGAGGGGATGGTACACATTACTGTTACTGAGGGTCGGTGTGGGGAGGGACGGGATGGTACACACTGCTGTTACTGAGGGTCGGTGGGGGGGAGGGAGGGGATGGTACACATTACTGTTACTGAGGGTCGGTGTGGGGAGGGAGGGGATGGTACACACTGCTGTTACTGAGTGTCGGTGGGGGAGGGAGGGAGGGGATGGTACACACTGCTGTTACTGAGGGTCGGTGGGGGGGGAGGGAGGGGATGGTACACACTGCTGTTACTGAGGGTCGTGGGGGGGGTGGGAGGGGATGGTACACACTGCTGTTTGTGAGGGTCGGTGGGGGGGAGGGAGGGCATGGTACACACTGCTGTTACTGAGGGTCGGTGGGGGGGAGGGAGGGGATGGTACACACTGCTGTTACTGAGCGTCGGTGGGGGGAGGGAGGGGATGGTACACACTGCTGTTACTGAGCGTCGGTGGGGGGAGAGGGAGGGGATAGTACACACTGCTGTTACTGAGCGTCGGTGGGGGGAGGGAGGGGATGGTACACACTGCTGTTACTGAGGGTGGGGGGGGAGGGAGGGGATGGTACACACTGCTGTTACTGAGGGTCGGTGGGGGGAGGGAGGGGATGGTACACACTGCTGTTATTGAGCGTCGGTGGGGGGTGGGAGGGGATGGTACACACTGCTGTTACTGAGGGTCGGTGGGGGTAGGGAGGGGATGGTACACACTGCTGTTACTGAGGGTCGGTGGGGGGCTAGGGAGGGGATGGTACACACTGCTGTTACTGAGGGTGGGGGGGGAGGGAGGGGATGGTACACACTGCTGTTACTGAGGGTCGGTGGGTGGAGGGAGGGGATGGTACACACTGCTGTTACTGAGGGTCGGTGGGGGGAGGGAGGGGACGGTACACACTGCTGTTACTGAGCGTCGGTGGGGGAGGGAGGGAGGGGAAGGTACACACTGCTGTTACTGAGCGTCGGTGGGGGAGGGAGGGAGGGGATGGTACACACTGCTGTTACTGAGGGTCGGTGGGGGGAGGGAGGGGATGGTACACACTGCTGTTACTGAGGGTCAGTGGGGGGGGAGGGGATGGTACACACTGCTGTTACTGAGGGTCGGTGGGGGAGGGAGGGAGGGGATGGTACACACTGCTGTTACTGAGCGTCGGTGGGGGGGGGAGGGGATGGTACACACTGCTGTTACTGAGCGTCGGTGGGGGAGGGAGGGAGGGGATGGTACACACTGCTGTTACTGAGGGTCGGTGGGGGGGGAGGGAGGGGATGGTACACACTGCTGTTACTGAGGGTCGGTGGGGGGAGGGAGGGGATGGTACACACTGCTGCTACTGAGGGTCGGTGGGGGAGGGAGGGAGGGGATGGTACACACTGCTGTTACTGAGGGTCGGTGGGGCGGGAGGGGGGGGATGGTACACACTGCTGTTACTGAGGGTCAGGGGGGGGGAGGGAGGGGATGGTACACACTGCTGTTACTGAGGGTCGGTGGGGGGGGTGGGAGGGGATGGTACACACTGCTGTTACTGAGGGTCGGTGGGGGGTGGGAGGGGATGGTACACACTGCTGTTCTGAGTGTCGGTGGGAGGGGGTGGGAGGGGATGGTACACACTGCTGTTACTGAGGGTTGGTGGGGGGAGGGAGGGGATGGTACACACTGCTGTTACTGAGGGTCGGTGGGGGGGAGGGAGGGGTGGTACACACTGCTGTTACTGACGGTCGGTGGGGGGAGGGAGGGGATGGTACACACTGCTGTTACTGAGGGTCGGTGGGGGGCGGGAGGGGATGGTACACACTGCTGTTACTGAGCGTCGGTGGGGGGAGGGAGGGGATGGTACACACTGCTGTTACTGAGGGTCGGTGGGGGGGAGGGAGGGGATGTACACACTGCTGTTACTGACCGTCGGTGGGGGGGAGGGAGGGGATCGTGCACACTGCTGTTACTGAGGGTCGGTGGGGGGTGGGAGGGGATGGTACACACTGCTATTACTGAGGGTCGGTGGGAGGGAGGGACGGGATGGTACACACTGCTGTTACTGAGGGTCGGTGGGGGGGAGGGAGGGGATGGTACACACTGCTGTTACTGAGCGTCGGTGGGGGGTGGGAGGGGATGGTACACACTGCTATTACTGAGGGTCGGTGGGAGGGAGGGACGGGATGGTACACACTGCTGTTACTGAGGGTCGGTGGGGGGGAGGGAGGGGATGGTACACACTGCTGTTACTGAGGGTCGGTGGGGGGGAGGGAGGGGATGGTGCACACTGCTGTTACTGACCGTCGGTGGGGGGGGAGGGAGGGGATGGTACGCACTGCTGTTATTGAGGGTCGGTGGGGGGAGGGAGGGGATGGTACACACTGCTGTTACTGTGGGTCGGTGGGGGGGGAGGGAGGGGATGGTACACACTGCTGTTACTGAGCGTCGTTGGGGGGGAGGGAGGGGATGGTACACACTGCTGTTACTGAGCGTCGGTGGGGGGGGAGGGAGGGGATGGTACACACTGCTGTTACTGAGGGTCGGTGGGGGGAGGAGGGGATGGTACACACTGCTGTTACTGAGCGTCGGTGGGGTGAGGGAGGGGATGGTACACACTGCTGTTACTGAGCGTCGGTGGGGTGAGGGAGGGGATGGTACACACTGCTGTTACTGAGGGTCGGTGGGGTGAGGGAGGGGATGGTACACACTGCTGTTACTGAGGGTCGGTGCGGGAGGGAGGGGATGGTACACACTGCTGTTACTGAGGGTCGGTGGGGGGAGGGAGGGGATGGTACACACTGCTGTTACTGAGGGTCGGTGGGGGGGAGGGAGGGGATGGTACACACTGCTGTTACTGAGGGTCGGTGTGGGGGAGGGGATGGTACACACTGCTGTTACTGAGGGTCGGTGGGGGGAGGGACGGGATGGTACACACTGCTGTTACTGAGGGTCGGTGGGGGGGAGGGAGGGGATGGTACACACTGCTGTTACTGAGCGTCGGTGGGGGGGAGGGAGGGGATGGTACACACTGCTGTTACTGAGGGTCGGTGGGGGGGAAGGGAGGGGATGGTACACACTGCTGTTACTGAGGGTCGGTGGGGGGGGGAGGGGATGGTACACACTGCTGTTACTGAAGGTCGGTGGGGGGAGGGAGGGGATGGTACACACTGCTGTTACTGAGCGTCGGTGGGGGGGAGGGGATGGTACACACTGCTGTTACTGAGGGTCGGTGGGGGGGAGGGAGGGGATGGTACACACTGCTGTTACTGAGGGTGGGGGGGGGAGGGAGGGATGGAGGGGATGGTACACACTGCTGTTACTGAGGGTTGGTGGGGGGGGAGGGAGGGGATGGTACACACTGCTGTTACTGAGGGTCGGTGGCGGGCTAGGGAGGGGATGGTACACACTGCTGTTACTGAGGGTGGGGGGGGGAGGGAGGGGATGGTACACACTGCTGTTACTGAGGGTCGGTGGGGGGGGTGGGAGAGGATGGTACACACTGCTGTTACTGAGGGTCGGTGGGGGGAGGGAGGGGATGGTACACACTGCTGTTACTGAGCGTCGGTGGGGGGAGGGAGGGGATGGTACACACTGCTGTTACTGAGGGTCGGTGGGGGGGGAGGGAGGGGATGGTACACATTGCTGTTACTGAGGGTCGGTGGGGGGAGGGAGGGGATGGTACACACTGCTGTTACTGAGGGTCGGTGGGGGGGGAGGGAGGGGACGGTACACACTGCTGTTACTGAGGGTCGGTGGGGGGGGAGGGAGGGGATGGTACACACTGCTGTTACTGAGGGTCGGTGGGGGGAGGGAGGGGATGGTACACACTGCTGTTACTGAGGGTCGGTGGGGGGAAGGAGGGGATGGTACACAATGCTGGTACTCAGGGTCGGTGGGGGAGGGACGGGATGGTACACATTACTGTTACTGAGGGTCGGTGTGGGGAGGGAGGGGATGGTACACACTGCTGTTACTGAGTGTCGGTGGGGGAGGGAGGGAGGGGATGGTACACACTGCTGTTACTGAGGGTCGGTGGGGGGGGAGGGAGGGGATGGTACACACTGCTGTTACTGAGGGTCGTGGGGGGGGTGGGAGGGGATGGTACACACTGCTGTTAGTGAGGGTCGGTGGGGGGGAGGGAGGGCATGGTACACACTGCTGTTACTGAGGGTCGGTGGGGGGAGGGAGGGGATGGTACACACTGCTGTTACTGAGCGTCGGTGGGGGGAGGGAGGGGATGGTACACACTGCTGTTACTGAGCGTCGGTGGGGGGAGGGAGGGGATGGTACACACTGCTGTTACTGAGGGTGGGGGGGGAGGGAGGCAATGGTACACACTGCTGTTACTGAGGGTCGGTGGGGGGAGGGAGGGGATGGTACACACTGCTGTTATTGAGCGTCGGTGGGGGGTGGGAGGGGATGGTACACACTGCTGTTACTGAGGGTCGGTGGGGGGAGGGGATGGTACACACTGCTGTTACTGAGGGTCGGTGGGGGTAGGGAGGGGATGGTACACACTGCTGTTACTGAGGGTCGGTGAGGGGCTAGGGAGGGGATGGTACACACTGCTGTTACTGAGGGTCGGGGGGGAGGGAGGGGATGGTACACACTGCTGTTACTGAGGGTCGGTGGGGGTAGGGAGGGGATGGTACACACTGCTGTTACTGAGGGTCGGTGGGGGAGAGGGAGGGGATAGTACACACTGCTGTTACTGAGCGTCGGTGGGGGGAGGGAGGGGATGGTACACACTGCTGTTACTGAGGGTGGGGGGGGAGGGAGGCAATGGTACACACTGCTGTTACTGAGGGTCGGTGGGGGGAGGGAGGGGATGGTACACACTGCTGTTATTGAGCGTCGGTGGGGGGTGGGAGGGGATGGTACACACTGCTGTTACTGAGGGTCGGTGGGGGGAGGGGATGGTACACACTGCTGTTACTGAGGGTCGGTGGGGGTAGGGAGGGGATGGTACACACTGCTGTTACTGAGGGTCGGTGAGGGGCTAGGGAGGGGATGGTACACACTGCTGTTACTGAGGGTCGGGGGGGAGGGAGGGGATGGTACACACTGCTGTTACTGAGGGTCGGTGGGGGGCTAGGGAGGGGATGGTACACACTGCTGTTCCTGAGGGTGGGGGGGGAGGGAGGGGATGGTACACACTGCTGTTACTGAGGGTCGGTGGGGGGGAGGGAGGGGATGGTACACACTGCTGTTACTGAGCGTCGGTGGGGGGAGGGAGGGGATGGTACACACTGCTGTTACTGAGCGTCGGTGGGGGGAGAGGGAGGGGATAGTACACACTGCTGTTACTGAGGGTGGCGGGGGAGGGAGGCAATGGTACACACTGCTGTTACTGAGGGTCGGTGGGGGGAGGGAGGGGATGGTACACACTGCTGTTATTGAGCGTCGGTGGGGGGTGGGAGGGGATGGTACACACTGCTGTTACTGAGGGTCGGTGGGGGTAGGGAGGGGATGGTACACACTGCTGTTACTGAGGGTCGGTGAGGGGCTAGGGAGGGGATGGTACACACTGCTGTTACTGAGGGTGGGGGGGGAGGGAGGGGATGGTACACACTGCTGTTACTGAGGGTCGGTGGGTGGAGGGAGGGGATGGTACACACTGCTGTTACTGAGGGTCGGTGGGAGGGAGGGGATGGTACACACTGCTGTTACTGAGCGTCGGTGGGGGGAGGGAGGGGATGGTACACACTGCTGTTACCTAGCGTCGGTGGGGGGGAGGGAGGGGATGGTACACACTGCTGTTACTGAGCGTCGGTGGGGGGGAGGGAGGGGATGGTACACACTGCTGTTACTGAGGGTCGGTGGGAGGAGGAGGGAGGGGATGGTACACACTGCTGTTACTGAGCGTCGGTGGAGGGGAGGGAGGGGATGGTACACACTGCTGTTACTGAGGGTCGGTGGGGGGGAGGGAGGGGATAGTACACACTGCTGATACTGAGCGTCGGTGGTGGGGGGAGGGGATGGTACACACTGCTGTTACTGAGGGTCGGTGGGGGGAGGGAGGGGATGGTACACACTGCTGTTACTGAGGGTCGGTGGGCGGAGGGAGGGGATGGTACACACTGCTGTTACTGAGGGTCGGTGGGGGGAGGGAGGGGATGGTACACACTGCTGTTACTGAGGGTCGGTGGGGGGGAGGGAGGGGATGGTACACACTGCTGTTACTGAGGGTCGGTGGGCGGAGGGAGGGGATGGTACACACTGCTGTTACTGAGGGTCGGTGGGAGGAGGGAGGGGATGGTACACACTGCTGTTACTGAGGGTCGGTGGGGGGAGGGTGGGGATGGTACACACTGCTGTTACTGAGGGTCGGTGTGGGGAGGAAGGGGATGGTACACACTGCTGTGACTGAGGGTCGGTGGGGGGAGGGAGGGATGGAGGGGATGGTACACACTGCTGTTACTGAGGGTTGGTGGGGGGGGAGAGAGGGGATGGTACACACTGCTGTTACTGAGGGTCGGTGGCGGGATAGGGAGGGGATGGTACACACTGCTGTTACTGAGGGTGGGGGGGGGGAGGGAGGGGATGGTACACACTGCTGTTACTGAGGGTCGGTGGGGGGGGTGGGAGAGGATGGTACACACTGCTGTTACTGAGGGTCATTGGGGGGAGGGAGGGGATGGTACACACTGCTGTTACTGAGCGTCGGTGGGGGGAGGGAGGGGATGGTACACACTGCTGTTACTGAGGGTCGGTGGGGGGGGAGGGAGGGGATGGTACACATTGCTGTTACTGAGGGTCGGTGGGGGGGGGAGGGAGGGGATGGTACACACTGCTGTTACTGAGGGTCGGTGGGGGGAGGGAGGGGATGGTACACACTGCTGTTACTGAGGGTCGGTGGGGGGAAGGAGGGGATGGTACACACTGCTGTTACTGAGGGTCGGTGGGGGGGAGGGAGGGGATGGTACACATTACTGTTACTGAGGGTCGGTGGGGGAGGGAGGGGATGGTACACATTACTGTTACTGAGGGTCGGTGTGGGGAGGGACGGGATGGTACACACTGCTGTTACTGAGGGTCGGTGGGGGGGAGGGAGGGGATGGTACACATTACTGTTACTGAGGGTCGGTGTGGGGAGGGAGGGGATGGTACACACTGCTGTTACTGAGTGTCGGTGGGGGAGGGAGGGAGGGGATGGTACACACTGCTGTTACTGAGGGTCGGTGGGGGGGGAGGGAGGGGATGGTACACACTGCTGTTACTGAGGGTCGTGGGGGGGGTGGGAGGGGATGGTACACACTGCTGTTTGTGAGGGTCGGTGGGGGGGAGGGAGGGCATGGTACACACTGCTGTTACTGAGGGTCGGTGGGGGGGAGGGAGGGGATGGTACACACTGCTGTTACTGAGCGTCGGTGGGGGGAGGGAGGGGATGGTACACACTGCTGTTACTGAGCGTCGGTGGGGGGAGAGGGAGGGGATAGTACACACTGCTGTTACTGAGCGTCGGTGGGGGGAGGGAGGGGATGGTACACACTGCTGTTACTGAGGGTGGGGGGGGAGGGAGGGGATGGTACACACTGCTGTTACTGAGGGTCGGTGGGGGGAGGGAGGGGATGGTACACACTGCTGTTATTGAGCGTCGGTGGGGGGTGGGAGGGGATGGTACACACTGCTGTTACTGAGGGTCGGTGGGGGTAGGGAGGGGATGGTACACACTGCTGTTACTGAGGGTCGGTGGGGGGCTAGGGAGGGGATGGTACACACTGCTGTTACTGAGGGTCAGGGGGGGGAGGGAGGGGATGGTACACACTGCTGTTACTGAGGGTCGGTGGGTGGAGGGAGGGGATGGTACACACTGCTGTTACTGAGGGTCGGTGGGGGGAGGGAGGGGACGGTACACACTGCTGTTACTGAGCGTCGGTGGGGGAGGGAGGGAGGGGAAGGTACACACTGCTGTTACTGAGCGTCGGTGGGGGAGGGAGGGAGGGGATGGTACACACTGCTGTTACTGAGGGTCGGTGGGGGGAGGGAGGGGATGGTACACACTGCTGTTACTGAGGGTCGGTGGGGGGGGAGGGAGGGGATGGTACACACTGCTGTTACTGAGGGTCGGTGGGGGGAGGGAGGGGATGGTACACACTGCTGTTCCTGAGGGTCGGTGGGGGGAGGGAGGGGATGGTACACACTGCTGCTACTGAGGGTCGGTGGGGGAGGGAGGGAGGGGATGGTACACACTGCTGTTACTGAGGGTCGGTGGGGCGGGAGGGGGGGGATGGTACACACTGCTGTTACTGAGGGTCAGGGGGGGGAGGGAGGGGATGGTACACACTGCTGTTACTGAGGGTCGGTGGGGGGGGTGGGAGGGGATGGTACACACTGCTGTTACTGAGGGTCGGTGGGGGGTGGGAGGGGATGGTACACACTGCTGTTCTGAGTGTCGGTGGGAGGGGGTGGGAGGGGATGGTACACACTGCTGTTACTGAGGGTTGGTGGGGGGAGGGAGCGGATGGTACACACTGCTGTTACTGAGGGTCGGTGGGGGGGAGGGAGGGGTGGTACACACTGCTGTTACTGACGGTCGGTGGGGGGAGGGAGGGGATGGTACACACTGCTGTTACTGAGGGTCGGTGGGGGGCGGGAGGGGATGGTACACACTGCTGTTACTGAGCGTCGGTGGGGGGAGGGAGGGGATGGTACACACTGCTATTACTGAGGGTCGGTGGGAGGGAGGGACGGGATGGTACACACTGCTGTTACTGAGGGTCGGTGGGGGGGAGGGAGGGGATGTACACACTGCTGTTACTGACCGTCGGTGGGGGGGAGGGAGGGGATCGTGCACACTGCTGTTACTGAGGGTCGGTGGGGGGGGAGGGAGGGGATGGTACACACTGCTGTTACTGAGCGTCGGTGGGGGGTGGGAGGGGATGGTACACACTGCTATTACTGAGGGTCGGTGGGAGGGAGGGACGGGATGGTACACACTGCTGTTACTGAGGGTCGGTGGGGGGGAGGGAGGGGATGGTACACACTGCTGTTACTGAGGGTCGGTGGGGGGGAGGGAGGGGATGGTGCACACTGCTGTTACTGACCGTCGGTGGGGGGGGAGGGAGGGGATGGTACGCACTGCTGTTATTGAGGGTCGGTGGGGGGAGGGAGGGGATGGTACACACTGCTGTTACTGTGGGTCGGTGGGGGGGGAGGGAGGGGATGGTACACACTGCTGTTACTGAGCGTCGTTGGGGGGGAGGGAGGGGATGGTACACACTGCTGTTACTGAGCGTCGGTGGGGGGGGAGGGAGGGGATGGTACACACTGCTGTTACTGAGGGTCGGTGGGGGGAGGGAGGGGATGGTACACACTGCTGTTACTGAGCGTCGGTGGGGTGAGGGAGGGGATGGTACACACTGCTGTTACTGAGGGTCGGTGGGGAGAGGGAGGGGATGGTACACACTGCTGTTACTGAGGGTCGGTGGGGGGAGGGAGGGGATGGTACACACTGCTGTTACTGAGGGTCGGTGCGGGAGGGAGGGGATGGTACACACTGCTGTTACTGAGGGTCGGTGGGGGGAGGGGATGGTACACACTGCTGTTACTGAGGGTCGGTGGGGGAGGGAGGGGATGGTACACACTGCTGTTACTGAGGGTCGGTGGGGGAGGGAGGGGATGGTACACACTGCTGTTACTGAGCGTCGGTGGGGGGGGGGGGAGGGGATGGTACACACTGCTGTTACTGAGGGTCGGTGCGGGAGGGAGGGGATGGTACACACTGCTGTTACTGAGGGTTGGTGCGGGAGGGAGGGGATGGTACACACTGCTGTTACTGAGGGTCGGTGCGGGAGGGAGGGGATGGTACACACTGCTGTTACTGAGGGTCGGTGGGGGAGGGAGGGGATGGTACACACTGCTGTTACTGAGGGTCGGTGGGGGGAGGGAGGGGATGGTACACACTGCTGTTACTGACGGTCGGTGGGGGGAGGGAGGGGATGGTACACACTGCTGTTACTGAGGGTCGGTGGGGGGGAGGGAGGGGATGGTACACACTGCTGTTACTGAGGGTCGGTGTGGGGGAGGGGATGGTACACACTGCTGTTACTGAGGGTCGGTGGGGGGAGGGACGGGATGGTACACACTGCTGTTACTGAGGGTCGGTGGGGGGGAGGGAGGGGATGGTACACACTGCTGTTACTGAGCGTCGGTGGGGGGGAGGGAGGGGATGGTACACACTGCTGTTACTGAGGGTCGGTGGGGGGGAAGGGAGGGGATGGTACACACTGCTGTTACTGAGGGTCGGTGGGGGGGGGAGGGGATGGTACACACTGCTGTTACTGAAGGTCGGTGGGGGGAGGGAGGGGATGGTACACACTGCTGTTACTGAGCGTCGGTGGGGGGGAGGGGATGGTACACACTGCTGTTACTGAGGGTCGGTGGGGGGAGGGAGGGGATGGTACACACTGCTGTTACTGAGGGTCGGTGGGGGGGAGGGACGGGATGGTACACACTGCTGTTACTGAGGGTCGTTGGGGGGCTAGGGAGGGGATGGTACACACTGCTGTTACTGAGGGTGGGGGGGGAGGGAGGGGATGGTACACACTGCTGTTACTGAGGGTCGGTGGGGGGGAGGGAGGGAATGGTACACACTGCTGTTACTGAGGGTCGGTGGGGGGAGGGAGGGGATGGTACACACTGCTGTTACTGAGGGTCGGTGGGGGGGAGGGAGGGGATGGTACACACTGCTGTTACTGAGCGTCGGTGGGGGGAGGGACGGGATGGTACACACTGCTGTTACTGAGGGTCGGTGGGGGGGAGGGAGGGGATGGTACACACTGCTGTTACTGAGGGGCGGTGGGGGGGAGGGTGGGGATGGTACACACTGCTGTTACTGAGGGTCGGTGGGGGGAGGGAGGGGATGGTACACACTGCTGTTACTGAGGGTCGGTGGGGGGGGAGGGAGGGGATGGTACACACTGCTGTTACTGAGGGGCGGTGGGGGGGAGGGTGGGGATGGTACACACTGCTGTTACTGAGGGTCGGTGGGGGGAGGGAGGGGATGGTACACACTGCTGTTACTGAGGGTCGGTGGGGGGGAGGGAAGGGATGGTACACGCTGCTGTTCCTGAGGGTCGGTGGGGGGGAGGGAGGGGATGGTACACACTGCTGTTACTGAGGGTCGGTGGGGGGGAGGGAAGGGATGGTACACGCTGCTGTTCCTGAGCGTCGGTGGGGGGGAGGGAGGGGATGGTACACACTGCTGTTACTGAGGGTCGGTGGGGGGGAGGGAGGGGATGGTACACACTGCTGTTACTGAGGGTCGGTGGGGGGAGGGAGGGGATGGTACACACTGCTGTTACTGAGGGTCGGTGGGGGGGGAGGGAGGGGATGGTACACACTGCTGTTACTGAGGGTCGGTGGGGGGGGCGGGAGGGGATGGTACACACTGCTGTTACTGAGGGTCGGTGGGGGGAGGGAGGGGATGGTACACGCTGCTGTTCCTGAGGGTCGGTGGGGGGGAGGGGATGGTACACACTGCTGTTACTGAGCGTCGGTGGGGGGGGGGAGGGAGGGGATGGTACACACTGCTGTTACTGAGGGTCGGTGGGGGGGGAGGGGATGGTACACACTGCTGTTACTGAGGGTCGGTGGGGGGGAGGGAGGGGATGGTACACACTGCTGTTACTGAGCGTCGGTGGGGGGAGGGAGGGGATGGTACACACTGCTGTTACTGAGGGTCGGTGGGGGGGAGGGGATGGCACACACTGCTGTTACTGAGGGTCGGTGGGGAGGGAGGGGATGGTACACACTGCTGTTACTGAGGGTCGGTGGGGGGGGAGGGGATGGTACACACTGCTGTTACTGAGGGTCGGTGGGGGGGAGGGGATGGTACACACTGCTGTTACTGAGCGTCGGTGGGGGGGGGGAGGGAGGGGATGGTACACACTGCTGTTACTGAGGGTCGGTGGGGGGAGGGAGGGGATGGTACACACTGCTGTTACTGAGGGTCGGTGGGGGGAGGGAGGGGATGGTACACACTGCTGTTACTGAGCGTCGGTGGGGGGGGGAGGGAGGGGATGGTACACACTGCTGTTACTGAGCGTCGGTGGGGGGGGGAGGGGATGGTACACACTGCTGTTACTGAGGGTCGGTGGGGAGGGAGGGGATGGTACACACTGCTGTTACTGAGGGTCGGTGGGGGGGGAGGGGATGGTACACACTGCTGTTACTGAGGGTCATTGGGGGGAGGGAGGGGATGGTACACACTGCTGTTACTGACCGTCGGTGGGGGGGGAGGGGATGGTACACACTGCTGTTACTGAGGGTCGGTGGGGGGGGGAGGGAGGGGATGGTACACACTGCTGTTACTGAGCGTCGGTGGGGGGGGGAGGGAGGGGATGGTACACACTGCTGTTACTGACCGTCGGTGGGGGGGGAGGGGATGGTACACACTGCTGTTACTGAGGGTCGGTGGCGGGGGAGGGGATGGCACACACTGCTGTTACTGAGGGTCGGTGGGGGGAGGGAGGGAGGGGATGGTACACACTGCTGTTACTGAGGGTCGGTGAGGGGAGGGAGGGGATGGTACACACTGCTGTTACTGAGGGTCGGTGGGGGGAGGGAGGGAGGGGATGGTACACACTGCTGTTACTGAGGGTCGGTGGGGAGGGAGGGGATGGTACACACTGCTGTTACTGAGGGTCGGTGGGGGGAGGGAGGGGATGGTACACACTGCTGTTACTGAGGGTCGGTGGGGGAGGGAGGGGATGGTACACACTGCTGTTACTGAGCGTCGGTGGGGCGAGGGAGGGGATGGTACACACTGCTGTTACTGAGGGTCGGGGGGGGGGAGGGGATGGTACACACTGCTGTTACTGAGGGTCGGTGGGGGGGGGAGGGGATGGTACACACTGCTGTTACTGAGGGTCGGTGGGGGGAGGGAGGGGATGGTACACACTGCTGTTACTGAGGGTCGGTGGGGGGGAGGGAGGGAGGGGATGGTACACACTGCTGTTACTGAGGGTCGGTGGGGGAGGGAGGGGATGGTACACACTGCTGTTACTGAGCGTCGGTGGGGGGAGGGAGGGGATGGTACACACTGCTGTTACTGAGGGTCGGTGGGGGGAGGGAGGGGATGGTACACACTGCTGTTACTGAGGGTCGGTGGGGGGAGGGAGGGGATGGAACACACTGCTGTTACTGAGGGTCGGTGGGGGGAGGGAGGGGATGGTACACACTGCTGTTACTGAGGGTCGGTGGGGGGAGGGAGGGAGGGGATGGCACACACTGCTGTTACTGAGGGTCGGTGGGGAGGGAGGGGATGGTACACACTGCTGTTACTGAGGGGCGGTGGGGGGGAGGGAGGGGATGGTACACACTGCTGTTACTGAGGGTCGGTGGGGGGAGGGAGGGGATGGTACACACTGCTGTTACTGAGGGTCGGTGGGGGGGAGGGGATGGTACACACTGCTGTTACTGAGGGTCGGTGGGGGGGAGGGGATGGTACACACTGCTGTTACTGAGGGTCGGTGGGGGGGAGGGGATGGTACACACTGCTGTTACTGAGGGTCGGTGGGGGGGGGAGGGAGGGGATGGTACACACTGCTGTTACTGAGGGTCGGTGGGGAGGGAGGGGATGGTACACACTGCTGTTACTGAGGGTCGGTGGGGGGAGGGAGGGGATGGTACACACTGCTGTTACTGAGGGTCTGTGGGGCGAGGGAGGGGATGGTACACACTGCTGTTACTGAGCGTCGGTGGGGGGAGGGAGGGAGGGGATGGTACACACTGCTGTTACTGAGGGTCGGTGGGGGGAGGGAGGGGATGGTACACACTGCTGTTACTGAGGGTCGGTGGGGGAGGGAGGGGATGGTACACACTGCTGTTACTGAGGGTCGGTGTGGGGGGGGAGGGAGGGGATGGTACACACTGCTGTTACTGAGGGTCGGTGGGGGGGGAGGGGATGGTACACACTGCTGTTACTGAGGGTCGGTGGGGGGGGAGGGGATGGTACACACTGCTGTTACTGAGGGTCGGTGGGGGGGGAGGGAGGGGATGGTCACACTGCTGTTACTGAGGGTCGGTGGGGGAGGAGGGAGTGGATGGTACACACTGCTGTTACTGAGGGTCGGTGGGGGGGAGGGAGGAGATGGTACACACTGCTGTTACTGAGGGTCGGTGGGGGGAGGGAGGGGATGGTACACACTGCTGTTACTGAGGGTCGGTGGGGGGGGGAGGGGATGGTACACACTGCTGTTACTGAGGGTCGGTGGGGGGAGGGAGGGAATGGTACACACTGCTGTTACTGAGGGTCGGTGGGGGAGGAGGGAGTGGATGGTACACACTGCTGTTACTGAGGGTCAGTGGGGGGGGGGGAGGGGATGGTACACACTGCTGTAACTGAGGGTCGGTGGGGGGGAGGGACGGGATGGTACACACTGTTGTTACTGAGGGTCAGTGGGGGGGGGGGAGGGGATGGTACACACTGCTGTTACTGAGGGTCGGGTGGAGGGAGGGAGGGGATGGTACACACTGCTGTTACTGAGGGTCAGTGTGGGGTGAGGGAGGGGATGGTACAAACTGCTGTTACTGAGGGTCGGTGTGTGGGGGCAGGGGATGGTACACACTGCTGTTACTGAGGGTTGGTGGGGGAGGGAGGGGATGGTACACACTGCTGTTACTGAGGGTCGGTGGGGGGGGAGGGAGGGGATGGTACACACTGCTGTTACTGAGGGTCGGTGGGGGGTGAGGGAGGGAATGGTACACACTGCTGTTACTGAGGGTCGGTGGGGGGGGAGGGAGGGGATGGTACACACTGCTGTTACTGAGGGTCGGTGGGGGGTGAGGGAGGGGATGGTACACACTGCTGTTACTGAGGGTCGGTGGGGGGTGAGGGAGGGGATGGTACACACTGCTGTTACTGAGGGTCGGTGTGTGGGGGGAGGGGATGGTACACACTGCTGTTACTGAGGGTCGGTGGGGGGTGAGGGAGGGGATGGTACACACTGCTGTTACTGAGGGTCGGTGTGTGGGGGGAGGGGATGGTACACACTGCTGTTACTGAGGGTTGGTGGGGGAGGGAGGGGATGGTACACACTGCTGTTACTGAGGGTCGGTGGGGGGAGGGAGGTGATGGTACACACTGCTGTTACTGAGGGTCGGTGGGGGGGGGAGGGGATGGTACACACTGCTGTTACTGAGGGTCGGTGGGGGGAGGGAGGGGATGGTACACACTGCTGTTACTGAGGGTCGGTGGGCGGGGGGAGGGAGGGGATGGTACACACTGCTGTTACTGAGGGTCGGTGGGGGGAGAGGGAGGGGATGGTACACACTGCTGTTACTGAGGGTCGGTGGGGGGGGAGGGGATGGTACACACTGCTGTTACTGAGGGTCGGTGGGGGGGAGGGAGGGGATGGTACACACTGCTGTTACTGAGCGTCAGTGGGGGGAGGGAGGGGATGGTACACACTGCTGTTACTGAGCGTCGGTGGCGGGGGGAGGGAGGGGATGGTACACACTGCTGTTACTGAGGGTCGGTGGGGGGGGAGGGAGGGAATGGTACACACTGCTGTTACTGAGGGTTTGTGGGGGCCAGGGGATGGTACACACTGCTGTTACTGAGGGTCGGTGGGGGGGAGGGAGGGGATGGTACACACTGCTGTTACTGAGGGTCGGTGGGGGGGAGGGAGGGGATGGTACACACTGCTGTTACTGAGGGTCGGTGGGGGGGGAGGGGATGGTAAACACTGCTGTTACTGAGGGTCGGTGGCGGGGGAGGGAGGGGATGGTACACACTGCTGTTACTGAGCGTCGGTGGGGGGCAGGGGATGGTACACACTGCTGTTACTGAGGGTCGGTGGGGGGAGGGAGGGGAGGGTACACACTGCTGTTACTGAGTGTCGGTGGGGGGAGGGAGGGGATGGTACACACTGCTGTTACTGAGGGTCGGTCGGGGGGGGGGATGGTACACACTGCTGTTACTGAGCGTCGGTGGGGGGGGGAGATGGTACACACTGCTGTTACTGAGGATCGGTGGGGGAGGAAGGGGATGGTACACACTGCTGTTACTGAGGGTCGGTGGGGGGGGAGGGAGGGGATGGTACACACTGCTGTTACTGAGGGTCGGTGGGGGGGGGGGATGATACACACTGCTGTTACTGAGGGTCGGTGGGGGGGGAGGGAGGGGATGGTACACACTGCTGTTACTGAGGGTCGGTGGGGGGATGGAGGGGATGGTACACACTGCTGTTACTGAGGGTCGGTGGGGGGAGGGAGGGGATGGTACACACTGCTGTTACTGAGGGTCGGTGGGGGGGGAGGGAGGGGATGGTACACACTGCTGTTACTGAGGGTCGGTGGGGGCGAGGGAGGGGAGGGTACACACTGCTGTTACTGAGGGTCGGTGGGGGGGGGGGGATGGTACACACTGCTGTTACTGAGGATCGGTGGGGGAGGGAGGGGATGGTACACACTGCTGTTACTGAGGGTCGGTGGGGGGGAGGGAGTGGATGGTACACACTGCTGTTACTGAGGGTCGGTGGGGGGGAGGGAGGGGATGGTACACACTGCTGTTACTGAGCGTCGGTGGGGGGAGGGAGGGGATGGTACACACTGATGTTACTGAGGGTCGGTGGGGGGGGAGGGAGGGGATGGTACACACTGCTGTTACTGAGGGTGGGGGGGGGAGGGAGGGGATGGTACACACTGCTGTTACTGAGGGTGGGGGGGGGAGGGAGGGGATGGTACACACTGCTGTTACTGAGGGTCGGTGGGGTGGGAGGGAGGGGATGGTACACACTGCTGTTACTGAGGGTGGGGGGGGGAGGGAGGGGATGGTGCACACTGCTGTTACTGAGGGTGGGGGGCGAGGGAGGGGATGGTACACACTGCTGTTACTGAGGGTCGGTGGGGGGAGGGAGGGGATGGTACACACTGCTGTTACTGAGGGTCGGTGGGGGGGGAGGGAGGGGATGGTACACACTGCTGTTACTGAGGGTCGGTGGGGGGGGAGGGAGGGGATGGTACACACTGCTGTTACTGAGGGTCGGTGGGGGGAGGGAGGGAGCGGATGGTACACACTGCTGTTACTGAGGGTCGGTGGGGGGGGAGGGAGGGGATGGTACACACTGCTGTTACTGAGGGTCGGTGGGAGGGAGGGAGGGGATGGTACACACTGCTGTTACTGAGGGTCGGTGGGAGGGAGGGAGGGGATGGTACACACTGCTGTTACTGAGCGTCGGTGGGGGGTGGGAGGGGATGGTACACACTGCTGTTACTGAGGGTCGGTGGGGGGAGGGGGGGATGGTACACACTGCTGTTACTGAGGGTCGGTGGGGGCAAGGAGGGGATGGTACACACTGCTGTTACTGAGGGTCGGTGGGGGAGGGACGGGATGGTACACACTGCTGTTACTGAGGGTCGGTGGGGCGGGGAGGGAGGGGATGGTACACACTGCTGTTACTGAGGGTCGGTGGGGGGAGGGAGGGGATGGTACACACTGCTGTTACTGAGGGTCGGTGGGGGGGAGGGAGGGGATGGTACACACTGCTGTTACTGAGCGTCGGTGGGGGGAGGGAGGGGATGGTACACACTGCTGTTACTGAGGGTCGGTGGGGGGAGGGGGGGATGGTACACACTGCTGTTACTGAGGGTCGGTGGGGGGAAGGAGGGGATGGTACACACTGCTGTTACTGAGGGTCGGTGGGGGAGGGACGGGATGGTACACACTGCTGTTACTGAGGGTCGGTGGGGCGGGGAGGGAGGGGATGGTACACACTGCTGTTACTGAGGGCCGGTGGGGGGAGGGAGGGGATGGTACACACTGCTGTTACTGAGGGCCGGTGGGGGGAGGGAGGGGATGGTACACACTGCTGTTACTGAGGGTCGGTGGGGGGGGGAGGGGATGGTACACACTGCTGTTACTGAGGGTCGGTGGGGGGGCGGGGGATGGTACACACTGCTGTTACTGAGGGTCGGTGGGGGGAGGGAGGGGATGGTACACACTGCTGTTACTGAGGGTCGGTGGGGGGAGGGAGGGGATGGTACACACTGCTGTTACTGAGGGTCGGTAGGGGGGGAGGGAGGGGATGGTACACACTGCCGTTACTGAGGGTCGGTGGGGGGGGAGGGAGGGGATGGTACACACTGCTGTTACTGAGGGTCGGTGGGCGGGAGGGAGGGGATGGTACACACTGCTGTTACTGAGGGTCGGTGGGGGGAGGGAGGGGATGGTACACACTGCTGTTACTGAGGGTCGGTGGGGGGGGAGGGAGGGGATGGTACACACTGCTGTTACTGAGGGTCGGTGGGGGGGAGGGAGGGGATGGTACACACTGCTGTTACTGAGGGTCGGTGGGGGGGGAGGGAGGGGATGGTACACACTGCTGTTACTGAGGGTCGGTGGGGGGGGAGGGAGGGGATGGTACACACTGCTGTTACTGAGGGTCGGTGGGGGGAGGGAGGGGATGGTACACACTGCTGTTACTGAGGGTCGGTGGGGGGGAGGGAGGGGATGGTACACACTGCTGTTACTGAGCGTCGGTGGGGGGGGAGGGAGGGGATGGTACGCACTGCTGTTACTGAGCGTCGGTGGGGGGAGGGAGGGGATGGTACACACTGCTGTTACTGAGGGTCGGTGGGGGGGAGGGGCTGGTACACACTGCTGTTACTGAGGGTCGGTGGGGGGAGGGAGGGAGGGGATGGTACACACTGCTGTTACTGAGGGTCGGTCGGGGGGGGGGATGGTACACACTGCTGTTACTGAGCGTCGGTGGGGGGGGGAGATGGTACACACTGCTGTTACTGAGGATCGGTGGGGGAGGAAGGGGATGGTACACACTGCTGTTACTGAGGGTCGGTGTGGGGGGGGAGGGAGGGGATGGTACACACTGCTGTTACTGAGGGTCGGTGGGGGGGGGGGATGATACACACTGCTGTTACTGAGGGTCGGTGGGGGGGGAGGGAGGGGATGGTACACACTGCTGTTACTGAGGGTCGGTGGGGGGATGGAGGGGATGGTACACACTGCTGTTACTGAGGGTCGGTGGGGGGAGGGAGGGGATGGTACACACTGCTGTTACTGAGGGTCGGTGGGGGGGGAGGGAGGGGATGGTACACACTGCTGTTACTGAGGGTCGGTGGGGGCGAGGGAGGGGAGGGTACACACTGCTGTTACTGAGGGTCGGTGGGGGGGGGGGGATGGTACACACTGCTGTTACTGAGGATCGGTGGGGGAGGGAGGGGATGGTACACACTGCTGTTACTGAGGGTCGGTGGGGGGGAGGGAGTGGATGGTACACACTGCTGTTACTGAGGGTCGGTGGGGGGGAGGGAGGGGATGGTACACACTGCTGTTACTGAGCGTCGGTGGGGGGAGGGAGGGGATGGTACACACTGATGTTACTGAGGGTCGGTGGGGGGGGAGGGAGGGGATGGTACACACTGCTGTTACTGAGGGTGGGGGGGGGAGGGAGGGGATGGTACACACTGCTGTTACTGAGGGTGGGGGGGGGAGGGAGGGGATGGTACACACTGCTGTTACTGAGGGTCGGTGGGGTGGGAGGGAGGGGATGGTACACACTGCTGTTACTGAGGGTGGGGGGGGGAGGGAGGGGATGGTGCACACTGCTGTTACTGAGGGTGGGGGGCGAGGGAGGGGATGGTACACACTGCTGTTACTGAGGGTCGGTGGGGGGAGGGAGGGGATGGTACACACTGCTGTTACTGAGGGTCGGTGGGGGGGGAGGGAGGGGATGGTACACACTGCTGTTACTGAGGGTCGGTGGGGGGGGAGGGAGGGGATGGTACACACTGCTGTTACTGAGGGTCGGTGGGGGGAGGGAGGGAGCGGATGGTACACACTGCTGTTACTGAGGGTCGGTGGGGGGGGAGGGAGGGGATGGTACACACTGCTGTTACTGAGGGTCGGTGGGAGGGAGGGAGGGGATGGTACACACTGCTGTTACTGAGGGTCGGTGGGAGGGAGGGAGGGGATGGTACACACTGCTGTTACTGAGCGTCGGTGGGGGGTGGGAGGGGATGGTACACACTGCTGTTACTGAGGGTCGGTGGGGGGAGGGGGGGATGGTACACACTGCTGTTACTGAGGGTCGGTGGGGGCAAGGAGGGGATGGTACACACTGCTGTTACTGAGGGTCGGTGGGGGAGGGACGGGATGGTACACACTGCTGTTACTGAGGGTCGGTGGGGCGGGGAGGGAGGGGATGGTACACACTGCTGTTACTGAGGGTCGGTGGGGGGAGGGAGGGGATGGTACACACTGCTGTTACTGAGGGTCGGTGGGGGGGAGGGAGGGGATGGTACACACTGCTGTTACTGAGCGTCGGTGGGGGGAGGGAGGGGATGGTACACACTGCTGTTACTGAGGGTCGGTGGGGGGAGGGGGGGATGGTACACACTGCTGTTACTGAGGGTCGGTGGGGGGAAGGAGGGGATGGTACACACTGCTGTTACTGAGGGTCGGTGGGGGAGGGACGGGATGGTACACACTGCTGTTACTGAGGGTCGGTGGGGCGGGGAGGGAGGGGATGGTACACACTGCTGTTACTGAGGGCCGGTGGGGGGAGGGAGGGGATGGTACACACTGCTGTTACTGAGGGCCGGTGGGGGGAGGGAGGGGATGGTACACACTGCTGTTACTGAGGGTCGGTGGGGGGGGGAGGGGATGGTACACACTGCTGTTACTGAGGGTCGGTGGGGGGGCGGGGGATGGTACACACTGCTGTTACTGAGGGTCGGTGGGGGGAGGGAGGGGATGGTACACACTGCTGTTACTGAGGGTCGGTGGGGGGAGGGAGGGGATGGTACACACTGCTGTTACTGAGGGTCGGTAGGGGGGGAGGGAGGGGATGGTACACACTGCCGTTACTGAGGGTCGGTGGGGGGGGAGGGAGGGGATGGTACACACTGCTGTTACTGAGGGTCGGTGGGCGGGAGGGAGGGGATGGTACACACTGCTGTTACTGAGGGTCGGTGGGGGGAGGGAGGGGATGGTACACACTGCTGTTACTGAGGGTCGGTGGGGGGGGAGGGAGGGGATGGTACACACTGCTGTTACTGAGGGTCGGTGGGGGGGAGGGAGGGGATGGTACACACTGCTGTTACTGAGGGTCGGTGGGGGGGGGAGGGAGGGGATGGTACACACTGCTGTTACTGAGGGTCGGTGGGGGGGGAGGGAGGGGGTGGTACACACTGCTGTTACTGAGGGTCGGTGGGGGGAGGGAGGGGATGGTACACACTGCTGTTACTGAGGGTCGGTGGGGGGGAGGGAGGGGATGGTACACACTGCTGTTACTGAGCGTCGGTGGGGGGGGAGGGAGGGGATGGTACGCACTGCTGTTACTGAGCGTCGGTGGGGGGAGGGAGGGGATGGTACACACTGCTGTTACTGAGGGTCGGTGGGGGGGAGGGGCTGGTACACACTGCTGTTACTGAGGGTCGGTGGGGGGGAGGGGATGGTACACACTGCTGTTACTGAGGGTCAGTGGGGGGCTAGGTAGGGGATGGTACACACTGCTGTTACTGAGGATGGGGGGGGGGAGGGAGGGGATGGTACACACTGCTGTTACTGAGGGTCGGTGGGGGGGAGGGAGGGAATGGTACACACTGCTGTTACTGAGGGTCGGTGGGGGGAGGGAGGGGATGGTACACACTGCTGTTACTGAGGGTCGGTGGGGGGGAGGGGATGGTACACACTGCTGTTACTGAGGGTCGGTGGGGGGGGGAGGGACGGGATGGTACACACTGCTGTTACTGAGCGTCGGTGGGGGGAGGGAGGGGATGGTACACACTGCTGTTACTGAGGGTCGGTGGCGGGGGGAGGGGATGGTACACACTGCTGTTACTGAGTGTCGGTGGCGGGGAGGGAGGGAGGGGATGTTTGTGGGTGTGGGGGCTGCTTTCCCCCTGGATGGTGTCGAGCTTCTCGAGTGTTGTTGGAGCTGCCCCCACCCAGGGGCAAGTGGGGAGTATTCCCTCACCCTCCTGCCTTGGGCCTTGTCGATGGTGGGGACAGGCTTTGGGGGGAGTCAGGAGGGGAGTTACTCGCTGCAGGATTCCCAGCCTCTGACCTGCTCTTGGAGCCGCTGGGTTGATGTGGTGGGTCCTGTTGGGTTTCTAGTCGGTGGTAACCCCCAGGATGTTGGGAGTGGGGGGAGTCAGGGATGGGAACACCATTGAATGTCTGAGGGGGGGGGTGTGACGATGGTGATGTGGTTAAGTGTCTCTCTCTCTCTCTCTCTCTCCACATTCAGTTGCACAACCCCCAACGACATCAACTTTGACGACAAACCGAGTACAGAGCGTTCCCAGGACAAGGGGCTCACTCTCCCCTCCTCCCAACGTCATCCAGGGTGAGTGACCCCTCCCCCCCCGCAGTCCTTCATTCACACTGCCCCCTGTCCCATCCCCTGTCCCACAGCAGATAGTGAGGGGGAGACCTGCCTCAGTCTCCAGCATATTCCCTCAAGGCCTCCAGACCAATCTTGTCAGGAGCCATCTGGGGAAGAGTGACCATAACATGACTGAGCTGGTCTTTAGGATGGAGGGTGACCGAGTTGGAAGCAAATCCCGAATCCTGAATCTAAGGAATGGGAAATATGTGGATCTGGGATGAGCATGTGGATGGGGACTTGACGAGGAAGGGTTTGGCCCAGGGATATGGGCCAAATTCTGGTAAATGGGTCATCCCCTGGAATTGGGAAGCAGGACTGAGGGGCTGAATGGCCTTCCTTAGGTTCTGCCTAACAAGATCGAACAATGGGCTGAAAGACCTGTTCCATGATAACAGGATCAAGGAAGGGGCTGAATGGCCTACTGCTGTTCCTGTGTAACAGTCTGGAGAATAGGGCAGAATGGCCTACTGCTGTTACTGAGGGTCGGTGGTGGGGGGAGGGGATGGTACACATTGCTGTTACTGAGGGTCGGTGGGGGGGAGGGAGGGGATGGTACACACTGCTGTTACTGAGGGTCGGTGGGGGGAGGGAGGGGATGGTACACACTGCTGTTACTGAGGGTCGGTGGGGGGGGGGATGGTACACACTGCTGTTACTGAGGGTCGGTGGGGGGGGGGGATGGTACACACTGCTGTTACTGAGGGTCGGTGGGGGGAGGGAGGGGATGGTACACACTGCTGTTACTGAGGGTCGGTGGGGGGGGAGGGAGGGGATGGTACACACTGCTGTTACTGAGGGTCGGTGGGGGGGGAGGGGATGGTACACACTGCTGTTACTGAGGGTCGGTGGGGGAGGGAGGGGATGGTACACACTGCTGTTACTGAGGGTCGGTGGGGGGAGGGAGGGGATGGTACACACTGCTGTTACTGAGGGTCGGTGGGGGGGGGGGAGGGGATGGTACACACTGCTGTTACTGAGGGTCGGTGGGGGGAGGGAGGGGATGGTACACACTGCTGTTACTGAGCGTCGGTGGGAGGGAGGGACGGGATGGTACACACTGCTGTTACTGAGGGTCGGTGGGGGGAGGGAGGGGATGGTACACACTGCTGTTACTGAGGGTCGGTGGGGGAGGGAGGGGATGGTACACACTGCTGTTACTGAGGGTCGGTGGGGGGAGGGAGGGGATGGTACACACTGCTGTTACTGAGGGTCGGTGGGGGGGGGAGGGGATGGTACACACTGCTGTTACTGAGGGTCGGTGGGGGGAGGGAGGGGATGGTACACACTGCTGTTACTGAGGGTCGGTGGGGGGGGAGGGAGGGGATGGTACATACTGCTGTTACTGAGGGTCGGTGGGAGGGAGGGAGGGGATGGTACACACTGCTGTTACTGAGGGTCGGTGGGTGGGGTGGGAGCGGATGGTACACACTGCTGTTACTGAGGGTCGGTGGAGGGAGGGAGGGGATGGTACACACTGCTGTTACTGAGCGTCGGTGGGAGGGAGGGAGGGGATGGTACACACTGCTGTTACTGAGGGTCGGTGGGGGGAGGGAGGGGATGGTACACACTGCTGTTACTGAGGGTCGGTGGGGGGAGGGAGGGGATGGTACACACTGCTGTTACTGAGGGTCGGTGGGGGGAGGGAGGGGATGGTACACACTGCTGTTACTGAGGGTCGGTGGGGGAGGGAGGGGATGGTACACACTGCTGTTACTGAGGGTCGGTGGGGGAGGGAGGGGATGGTACACACTGCTGTTACTGAGGGTCGGGGGGGAGGGAGGGGATGGTACACACTGCTGTTACTGAGGGTCGGTGGGGGAGGGAGGGGATGGTACACACTGCTGTTACTGGGGGTCAGTGGGGAGGAGGGAGGGGATGGTACACACTGCTGTTACTGAGGGTCGGTGGGGGGAGGGAGGGGATGGTACACACTGCTGTTACTGAGGGTCGGTGGGGGGAGGGAGGGGATGGTACACACTGCTGTTACTGAGGGTCGGTGGGGGAGGGAGGGGATGGTACACACTGCTGTTACTGAGGGTCGGTGGGGGAGGGAGGGGATGGTACACACTGCTGTTACTGAGGGTCGGTGGGAGTAGGGAGGGGATGGTACACACTGCTGTTACTGAGGGTCGGTGGGGGGGGAGGGGATGGTACACACTGCTGTTACTTAGGGTCGGTGGGGGGAGGGAGGGGATGGTACACACTGCTGTTACTGAGGGTCGGTGGGGGGAGGGAGGGGATGTTTGTGAGTGTGGGGGCTGCTTTCCCCCTGGATGGTGTCGAGCTTCTCGAGTGTTGTTGGAGCTGCCCCCACCCAGGGGCAAGTGGGGAGTATTCCCTCACCCTCCTGCCTTGGGCCTTGTCGATGGTGGGACAGGCTTTGGGGGGAGTCAGGAGGGGAGTTACTCGCTGCAGGATTCCCAGCCTCTGACCTGCTCTTGGAGCCGCTGGGTTGATGTGGTGGGTCCTGTTGGGTTTCTAGTCGGTGGTAACCCCCAGGATGTTGGGAGTGGGGGGAGTCAGGGATGGGAACACCATTGAATGTCTGAGGGGGGGGTGTGACGATGGTGATGTGGTTAAGTGTCTCTCTCTCTCTCTCTCTCCACATTCAGTTGCACAACCCCCAACGACATCAACTTTGACGACAAACCGAGCACAGAGCCTTCCCAGGACAAGGGGCTCACTCTCCCCTCGTCCCAACGTCATCCAGGGTGAGTGACCCCTCCCCCCCCGCAGTCCTTCATTCACACTGCCCCCTGTCCCATCCCCTGTCCCACAGCAGATAGTGAGGGGGAGACCTGCCTCAGTCTCCAGCATATTCCCTCAAGGCCTCCAGACCAATCTTGTCAGGAGCCATCTGGGGAAGGGTGACCATAACATGACTGAGCTGGTCTTTAGGATGGAGGGTGACCGAGTTGGAAGCAAATCCCGAATCCTGAATCTAAGGAATTGGAAATATGTGGATCTGGGATGAGCATCTGGATGGGGACTTGACGAGGAAGGGTTTGGCCCAGGGATATGGGCCAAATTCTGGTAAATGGGTCATCCCCTGGAATTGGGAAGCAGGACTGAGGGGCTGAATGGCCTTCCTTAGGTTCTGCCTAACAAGATCGAACAATGGGCTGAAAGACCTGTTCCATGATAACAGGATCAAGGAAGGGGCTGAATGGCCTACTGCTGTTCCTGTGTAACAGTCTGGAGAATAGGGCAGAATGGCCTACTGCTGTTACTGAGGGTCGGTGGTGGGGGGAGGGGATGGTACACATTGCTGTTACTGAGGGTCGGTGGGGGGGAGGGAGGGGATGGTACACACTGCTGTTACTGAGGGTCGGTGGGGGGAGGGAGGGGATGGTACACACTGCTGTTACTGAGGGTCGGTGGGGGGGGGGGATGGTACACACTGCTGTTACTGAGGGTCGGTGGGGGGAGGGAGGGGATGGTACACACTGCTGTTACTGAGGGTCGGTGGGGGGAGGGAGGGGATGGTACACACTGCTGTTACTGAGGGTCAGTGGGGGAGGGAGGGGATGGTACACACTGCTGTTACTGAGGGTCGGTGGGGGGAGGGAGGGGATGGTACACACTGCTGTTACTGAGGGTCGGTGGGGGGGGGGGAGGGGATGGTACACACTGCTGTTACTGAGGGTCGGTGGGGGGAGGGAGGGGATGGTACACACTGCTGTTACTGAGCGTCGGTGGGAGGGAGGGACGGCATGGTACACACTGCTGTTACTGAGGGTCGGTGGGGGGGGAGGGAGGGGATGGTACATACTGCTGTTACTGAGGGTCGGTGGGAGGGAGGGAGGGGATGGTACACACTGCTGTTACTGAGGGTCGGTGGGTGGGGTGGGAGGGGATGGTACACACTGCTGTTACTGAGGGTCGGTGGAGGGAGGGAGGGGATGGTACACACTGCTGTTACTGAGGGTCGGTGGGGGGAGGGAGGGGATGGTACACACTGCTGTTACTGAGGGTCGGTGGGGGGAGGGAGGGGATGGTACACACTGCTGTTACTGAGGGTCGGTGGGGGGAGGGAGGGGATGGTACACACTGCTGTTACTGAGGGTCGGTGGGGGAGGGAGGGGATGGTACACACTGCTGTTACTGAGGGTCGGTGGGGGGGAGGGAGGGGATGGTACACACTGCTGTTACTGAGGGTCGGTGGGGGGAGGGAGGGGATGGTACACACTGCTGTTACTGAGGGTCGGTGGGGGGAGGGAGGGGATGGTACACACTGCTGTTACTGAGGGTCGGTGGGGGAGGGAGGGGATGGTACACACTGCTGTTACTGAGGGTCGGTGGGGGGAGGGAGGGGATGGTACACACTGCTGTTACTGAGGGTCGGGGGGGAGGGAGGGGATGGTACACACTGCTGTTACTGAGGGTCGGTGGGGGAGGGAGGGGATGGTACACACTGCTGTTACTGGGGGTCAGTGGGGAGGAGGGAGGGGATGGTACACACTGCTGTTACTGAGGGTCGGTGGGGGGAGGGAGGGGATGGTACACACTGCTGTTACTGAGGGTCGGTGAGGGGGGAGGGGATGGTACACACTGCTGTTACTGAGCGTCGGTGGGAGGGAGGGAGGGGATGGTACACACTGCTGCTACTGAGGGTCGGTGGGGGGAGGGGATGGTACACACTGCTGTTACTGAGCGTCGGTGGGGGGAGGGAGGGGATGGTACACACTGCTGTTACTGAGGGTCGGTGGCGGGGGGAGGGAGGGGATGGTACACACTGCTGTTACTGAGTGTCGGTGGGGGGGAGGGAGGGGATGGTACACACTGCTGTTACTGAGGGTCGGTTGGGGGGAGGGAGGGGATGGTACACACTGCTGTTACTGAGGGTCGGTGGGGGGGGAGGGAGGGGATGGTACACACTGCTGTTACTGAGCGTCAGTGGCGGGGGGAGGGAGGGGATGGTACACACTGCTGTTACTGAGGGTCGGTGGGGGGGGGAGGGGATGGTACACACTGCTGTTACTGAGGGTCGGTGGGGGGGGAGGGGATGGTACACACTGCTGTTACTGAGGGTCGGTGGGGGGGGGAGGGAGGGGATGGTACACACTGCTGTTACTGAGCGTCGGTGGGGGGGGGAGGGAGGGGATGGTACACACTGCTGTTACTGAGGGTCGGTGGGGGGGGAGGGGATGGTACACACTGCTGTTACTGAGGGTCGGTGGGGGAGGGAGGGGATGGTACACACTGCTGTTACTGAGCGTCGGTGGGGGGAGGGAGGGAGGGGATGGTACACACTGCTGTTACTGAGGGTCGGTGGGGGGAGGGAGGGGATGGTACACACTGCTGTTACTGAGCGTCAGTGGGAGGGAGGGAGGGGATGTTTGTGTGTGTGGGGGCTGCTTTCCCCCTGGATGGTGTCGAGCTTCTCGAGTGTTGTTGGAGCTGCCCCCACCCAGGGGCAAGTGGGGAGTATTCCCTCACCCTCCTGCCTTGGGCCTTGTCGATGGTGGGACAGGCTTTGGGGGGAGTCAGGAGGGGAGTTACTCGCTGCAGGATTCCCAGCCTCTGACCTGCTCTTGGAGCCGCTGGGTTGATGTGGTGGGTCCTGGTGTGTTTCTAGTCGGTGGTAACCCCCAGGATGTTGGGAGTGGGGGGAGTCAGGGATGGGAACACCATTGAATGTCTGAGGGGGGGGTGTGACGATGGTGATGTGGTTAAGTGTCTCTCTCTCTCTCTCTCTCTCCACATTCAGTTGCACAACCCCCAACGACATCAACTTTGACGACAAACCGAGCACAGAGCCTTCCCAGGACAAGGGGCTCACTCTCCCCTCGTCCCAACGTCATCCAGGGTGAGTGACCCCTCCCCCCCGCAGTCCTTCATTCACACTGCCCCCTGTCCCATCTCCTGTCCCACAGCAGATAGTGAGGGGGAGACCTGCCTCAGTCTCCAGCATATTCCCTCAAGGCCTCCAGACCAATCTTGTCAGGAGCCATCTGGGGAAGGGTGACCATAACATGACTGAGCTGGTCTTTACGATGGAGGGTGACCGCGTTGGAAGCAAATCCCGAATCCTGAATCTCAGGAATGGGAAATATGTGGATCTGGGATGGGCATCTGGATGGGGACTTGACTCGGAAGGGTTTGGCCCAGGGATATGGGCCAAATTCTGGTAAACGGGACAAGGTCAGGCTGGGATATTAGGATAGCACAGATGAGTTGGACCGAATGCTCTGTGTCCCTTCTGCCAGACTCTACAGTAGCCCAGTTCTTGATGAGAAAGGGGGTGAAGGATTCGAGGGAGACAGCTGGGGAATGTGGTTCATCAATATGTCAGCCATGACTAAAGCGTGGGACAGACATGATGGGCTGAGTGGACTAAATCTGCTCCTGGACTTTGTAGCGCAGGGAGAATGAGTGTTACTGCTTCCAGTTACCCTCCCAGGCACGTGCGCTGGGACCCGGCAATTTCCCAGTCCTCTCCCTCTCTCCCCTTGGGAAAACCCGACGCAGCCATGCAAGGATTATCCTCAACAGCGAGAATGCACCAGCGATGGGTCATTTTCCATCAATATCCCGCTGGCAGCAAGTCAGCCTCATCAACAGGAGGTCCAGCGGCTGGGAGAAACCATTGGGGTCTCTCGTTTGTGAGCAAGCCCCAGAATCGTGGAGAGCCCAGCTGGCTCCCTCCTCCCTTCACTTTGGTGGGAATACCAACATCATCGGGCAGATGACCTGATTGGTGTTGCGGTGGTGTGGCTATGGGCGGGTTTTCAACGCTAACATCTCACTTCCAGGTCACAATCAATCAGAAAATTTCCACTTACAGGTAGTGGGGAGGGTGGACAGGGGAGCTCGATCTCTCTCTCTCTCCTTCTCAGTGTCAGGCACCCTGATTGAAAAGGGTGTCTCAGTCCTGTCCCTGTGACAGTGCGGCCCTCCCTCAGTCCTGTCCCTGTGACAGTGCCTCCCTCCCTCAGTCCTGACCCTGTGACATTGCGGCCCTCCCTCAGTCCTGACCCTGTGACAGTGCGGCCCTCCCTCAGTCCTGACCCTGTGACAGTGCGGCCCTCCCTCAGTCCTGTCCCTGTGACAGTGCCTCCCTCCCTCAGTCCTGACCCTGTGACAGTGCCTCCCTCCCTCAGTCCTGTCCCTGTGACAGTGTCTCCCTCCCTCAGTCCTGTCCCTGTGACAGTGCCTCCCTCCCTCAGTCCTGACCCTGTGACAGTGCGGCCCTCCCTCAGTCCTGTCCCTGTGACAGTGCCTCCCTCCCTCAGTCCTGACCCTGTGACAGTGTCTCCCTCCCTCAGTCCTGTCCCTGTGACAGTGCCTCCCTCCCTCAGTCCTGTCCCTGTGACAGTGCCTCCCTCCCTCAGTCCTGACCCTGTGACAGTGCGGCCCTCCCTCAGTCCTGTCCCTGTGTCAGTGCCTCCCTCCCTCAGTCCTGACCCTGTGACAGTGCCTCCCTCCCTCAGTCCTGACCCTGTGACAGTGCCTCCCTCCCTCAGTCCTGTCCCTGTGACAGTGCCCCCCTCCCTCAGTCCTGTCCCTGTGACAGTGTCTCCCTCCCTCAGTCCTGTCCCTGTGACAGTGCGGCCCTCCCTCAGTCCTGACCCTGTGACAGTGCGGCCCTCCCTCAGTCCTGTCCCTGTGACAGTGCCTCCCTCCCTCAGTCCTGTCCCTGTGACAGTGCCTCCCTCCCTCAGTCCTGTCCCTGTGACAGTGCCTCCCTCCCTCAGTCCTGACCCTGTGACAGTGCCTCCCTCCCTCAGTCCTGTCCCTGTGACAGTGCCTCCCTCCCTCAGTCCTGTCCCTGTGACAGTGCCTCCCTCCCTCAGTCCTGTCCCTGTGACAGTGCCTCCCTCCCTCAGTCCTGACCCTGTGACAGTGCCTCCCTCCCTCAGTCCTGTCCCTGTGACAGTGCCTCCCTCCCTCAGTCCTGACCCTGTGACAGTGCCTCCCTCCCTCAGTCCTGATCCTGTGACAGTGCGGCCCTCCCTCAGTCCTGTCCCTGTGACAGTGCCTCCCTCCCTCAGTCCTGACCCTGTGACAGTGCCTCCCTCCCTCAGTCCTGACCCTGTGACAGTGTCTCCCTCCCTCAGTCCTGACGCTGTGATAGTGCCTCCCTCCCTCAGTCCTGACCCTGTGACAGTGCGGCCCTCCCTCAGTCCTGTCCCTGTGACAGTGCCTCCCTCCCTCAGTCCTGTCCCTGTGACAGTGCCTCCCTCCCTCAGTCCTGACCCTGTGACAGTGCCTCCCTCCCTCAGTCCTGACCCTGTGACAGTGCGGCCCTCCCTCAGTCCTGTCCCTGTGACAGCGCCTCCCTCCCTCAGTCCTGTCCCTGTGACAGTGCCTCCCTCCCTCAGTCCTGACCCTGTGACAGTTTCTCCCTCCCTCAGTCCTGTCCCTGTGTCAGTGCCTCCCTCCCTCAGTCCTGTCCCTGTGACAGTGCCTCCCTCCCTCAGTCCTGTCCCTGTGACAGTGCCTCCCTCCCTCAGTCCTGTCCCTGTGACAGTGCGGCCCTCCCTCAGTCCTGTCCCTGTGACAGTGCCTCCCTCCCACAGTCCTGTCCCTGTGACAGTGCGGCCCTCCCTCAGTCCTGTCCCTGTGACAGTGCGGCCCTCCCTCAGTCCTGTCCCTGTGACAGTGCGGCCCTCCCTCAGTCCTGTCCCTGTGACAGTGCCCCCCTCCCTCAGTCTTGACCCTGTGACAGTGCGGCCCTCCCTCAGTCCTGTCCCTGTGACAGTGCGGCCCTCCCTCAGTCCTGTCCCTGTGACAGTGCGGCCCTCCCTCAGTCCTGTCCCTGTGACAGTGCGGCCCTCCCTCAGTCCTGTCCCTGTGACAGTGACTCCCTCCCTCAGTTCTGACCCTGTGACAGTGCGGCCCTCCCTCAGTCCTGTCCCTGTGACAGTGCCTCCCTCCCTCAGTCCTGACCCTGTGACAGTGCCTCCCTCCCTCAGTCCTGACCCTGTGACAGTGCGGCCCTCCCTCAGTCCTGTCCCTGTGACAGTGCGGCCCTCCCTCAGTCCTGTCCCTGTGACAGTGTCTACCTCCCTCAGTCCTGTCCCTGTGACAGTGCCTCCCTCCCTCAGTCCTGTCCCTGTGACAGTGCGGCCCTCCCTCAGTCCTGTCCCTGTGACAGTGTCTACCTCCCTCAGTCCTGACCCTGTGACAGTGCCTCCCTCCCTCAGTCCTGTCCCTGTGACAGTGCGGCCCTCCCTCAGTCCTGTCCCTGTGACAGTGCCTCCCTCCCTCAGTCCTGTCCCTGTGACAGTGCCTCCCTCCCTCAGTCCTGTTCCTGTGACAGTGTCTCCCTCCCTCAGTCCTGTCCCTGTGACAGTGTCTCCCTCCCTCAGTCCTGACCCTGTGACAGTGCCTCCCTCCCTCAGTCCTGTCCCTGTGACAGTGCGGCCCTCCCTCAGTCCTGACCCTGTGACTGTGCCTCCCTCCCTCAGTCCTGACCCTGTGACAGTGCCTCCCTCCCTCAGTCCTGACCCTGAGACAGTGCCTCCCTCCCTCAGTCCTGACCCTGTGACAGTGCCTCCCTCCCTCAGTCCTGACCCTGTGACAGTGCCTCCCTCCCTCAGTCCTGACCCTGTGACAGTGCCTCCCTCCCTCAGTCCTGACCCTGTGACAGTGTCTCCCTCCCTCAGTCCTGACCCTGTGACAGTGCCTCCCTCCCTCAGTCCTGACCCTGTGACAGTGCCTCCCTCCCTCAGTCCTGACCCTGTGACAGTGTCTCCCTCCCTCAGTCCTGTCCCTGTGACAGTGCCTCCCTCCCTCAGTCCTGTCCCTGTGACAGTGCCCCCCTCCCTCAGTCTTGACCCTGTGACAGTGTCTCCCTCCCTCAGTCCTGTCCCTGTGACAGTGCCTCCCTCCCTCAGTCCTGTCCCTGTGACAGTGCCCCCCTCCCTCAGTCTTGACCCTGTGACAGTGCCTCCCTCCCTCAGTCCTGACCCTGTGACAGTGCCTCCCTCCCTCAGTCCTGACCCTGTGACAGTGCCTCCCTCCCTCAGTCCTGTCCCTGTGACAGTGCCCCCCTCCCTCAGTCTTGACCCTGTGACAGTGTCTCCCTCCCTCAGTCCTGTCCCTGTGACAGTGTCTCCCTCCCTCAGTCCTGACCCTGTGACAGTGTCTCCCTCCCTCAGTCCTGTCCCTGTGACAGTGCGGCCCTCCCTCAGTCCTGACCCTGTGACAGTGCGGCCCTCCCTCAGTCCTGTCCCTGTGACAGTGTCTCCCTCCCTCAGTCCTGTCCCTGTGACAGTGCGGCCCTCCCTCAGTCCTGACCCTGTGACAGTGCCTCCCTCCCTCAGTCCTGTCCCTGTGACAGTGCCTCCCTCCCTCAGTCCTGACCCTGTGACAGTGCCTCCCTCCCTCAGTCCTGACCCTGTGACAGTGCCCCCCTCCCTCAGTCCTGACCCTGTGACAGTATGTCCCTCCCTCAGTCCTGTCCCTGTGACAGTGCCTCCCTCCCTCAGTCCTGACCCTGTGACAGTGCCTCCCTCCCTCAGTCCTGACCCTCTGACAGTGCCTCCCTCCCTCAGTCCTGACCCTGTGACAGTGCCCCCCTCCCTCAGTCTTGACCCTGTGACAGTGTCTCCCTCCCTCAGTCCTGTCCCTGTGACAGTGCCTCCCTCCCTCAGTCCTGACCCTGTGACAGTGCCTCCCTCCCTCAGTCCTGACCCTGTGACAGTGCGGCCCTCCCTCAGTCCTGACCCTGTGACAGTGCCTCCCTCCCTCAGTCCTGACCCTGTGACAGTGTCTCCCTCCCTCAGTCCTGACCCTGTGACAGTGCCTCCCTCCCTCAGTCCTGACCCTGTGACAGTGTCTCCCTCCCTCAGTCCTGTCCCTGTGACAGTGCCTCCCTCCCTCAGTCCTGACCCTGTGACAGTGCCTCCCTCCCTCAGTCCTGACCCTGTGACAGTGCGGCCCTCCCTCAGTCCTGTCCCTGTGACAGTGCCTCCCTCCCTCAGTCCTGTCCCTGTGACAGTGCCCCCCTCCCTCAGTCCTGACCCTGTGACAGTGTCTCCCTCCCTCAGTCCTGTCCCTGTGACAGTGCCCCCCTCCCTCAGTCTTGACCCTGTGACAGTGTATCCCTCCCTCAGTCCTGTCCCTGTGACAGTGCGGCCCTCCCTCAGTCCTGTCCCTGTGACAGTGCCTCCCTCCCTCAGTCCTGTCCCTGTGACAGTGTCTCCCTCCCTCAGTCCTGTCCCTGTGACAGTGCCTCCCTCCCTCAGTCCTGACCCTGTGACAGTGCCTCCCTCCCTCAGTCCTGACCCTGTGACAGTGCGGCCCTCCCTCAGTCCTGACCCTGTGACAGTGTCTCCCTCCCTCAGTCCTGTCCCTGTGACAGTGCCTCCCTCCCTCAGTCCTGTCCCTGTGACAGTGCCTCCCTCCCTCAGTCCTATCCCTGTGACAGTGCCTCCCTCCCTCAGTCCTGTCCCTGTGACAGTGCCTCCCTCCCTCAGTCCTGTCCCTGTGACAGTGTCTCCCTCCCTCAGTCCTGTCCCTGTGACAGTGCCTCCCTCCCTCAGTCCTGTCCCTGTGACAGTGTCTCCCTCCCTCAGTCTTGTCCCAGTGACAGTGCCTCCCTCCCTCAGTCCTGTCCCTGTGACAGTGCCTCCCTACCTCAGTCCTGACCCTGTGACAGTGCGGCCCTCCCTCAGTCCTGTCCCTGTGACAGTGTCTCCTTCCCTCAGTCCTGTCCCTGTGTCTGTGCCTCCCTCCCTCAGTCCTGTCCCTGTGACAGTGCCTCCCTCCCTCAGTCCTGTCCCTGTGACAGTGCGGCCCTTCCTCAGTCCTGTCCCTGTGACAGTGTCTCCCTCCCTCAGTCCTGACCCTGTGACAGTGCCTCCCTCCCTCAGTCCTGTCCCTGTGACAGTGCGGCCCTCCCTCAGTCCTGACCCTGTGACAGTGCCTCCCTCCCTCAGTCCTGTCCCTGTGACAGTGCCTCCCTCCCTCAGTCCTGTCCCTGTGACAGTGCCTCCCTCCCTCAGTCCTGTCCCTGTGACAGTGCCTCCCTCCCTCAGTCCTGTCCCTGTGACAGTGCCCCCCTCCCTCAGTCCTGACCCTGTGACAGTGTCTCCCTCCCTCAGTCCTGTCCCTGTGACAGTGCCTCCCTCCCTCAGTCCTGTCCCTGTGACAGTGCGGCCCTCCCTCAGTCCTGTCCCTGTGACAGTGCCTCCCTCCCTCAGTCCTGTCCCTGTGACAGTGCCTCCCTCCCTCAGTCCTGACCCTGTGACAGTGCGGCCCTCCCTCAGTCCTGTCCTTGTGTCAGTGCCTCCCTCCCTCAGTCCTGTCCCTGTGACAGTGCCTCCCTCCCTCAGTCCTGACCCTGTGACAGTGCGGCCCTCCCTCAGTCCTGTCCCTGTGTCAGTGCCTCCCTCCCTCAGTCCTGTCCCTGTGACAGTGCCTCCCTCCCTCAGTCCTGTCCCTGTGACAGTGCCTCCCTCCCTCAGTCCTGTCCCTGTGACAGTGTCTCCCTCCCTCAGTCCTGTCCCTGTGTCAGTGCCTCCCTCCCTCAGTCCTGTCCCTGTGACAGTGCGGCCCTCCCTCAGTCCTGTCCCTGTGACAGTGCGGCCCTCCCTCAGTCCTGACCCTGTGACAGTGCCTCCCTCTCTCAGTCCTGTCCCTGTGACAGTGCCTCCCTCCCTCAGTCCTGTCCCTGTGACAGTGCCTCCCTCCCTCAGTCCTGTCCCTGTGACAGTGCCTCCCTCCCTCAGTCCTGTCCCTGTGACAGTGCCTCCCTCCCTCAGTCCTGTCCCTGTGACAGTGCCTCCCTCCCTCAGTCCTGCCCCTGTGACAGTGCCTCCCTCCCTCAGTCCTGTCCCTGTGACAGTGCGGCCCTCCCTCAGTCCTGACCCTGTGACAGTGTCTCCCTCCCTCAGTCCTGACCCTGTGACAGTGCGGCCCTCCCTCAGTCCTGTCCCTGTGACAGTGCCTCCCTCCCTCAGTCCTGTCCCTGTGACAGTGTCTCCCTCCCTCAGTCCTGTCCCTGTGACAGTGTCTCCCTCCCTCAGTCCTGACCCTGTGACAGTGTCCCCCTCCCTCAGTCCTGTCCCTGTGACAGTGCCTCCCTCCCTCAGTCCTGTCCCTGTGACAGTGCCTCCCTCCCTCAGTCCTGTCCCTGTGACAGTGCCTCCCTCCCTCAGTCATGACCCTGTGACAGTGCCTCCCTCCCTCAGTCCTGACCCTGAGACAGTGCCTCCCTCCCTCAGTCCTGACCCTGTGACAGTGTCTCCCTCCCTCAGTCCTGTCCCTGTGACAGTGCCTCCCTCCCTCAGTCCTGTCCCTGTGACAGTGCGGCCCTCCCTCAGTCCTGACCCTGTGACAGTGCCTCCCTCCCTCAGTCCTGACCCTGTGACAGTGCCTCCCTCCCTCAGTCCTGACCCTGAGACAGTGCCTCCCTCCCTCAGTCCTGACCCTGTGACAGTGTCTCCCTCCCTCAGTCCTGTCCCTGTGACAGTGCCTCCCTCCCTCAGTCCTGTCCCTGTGACAGTGCGGCCCTCCCTCAGTCCTGACCCTGTGACAGTGTCTCCCTCCCTCAGTCCTGTCCCTGTGACAGTGCCCCCCTCCCTCAGTCTTGACCCTGTGACAGTGTATCCCTCCCTCAGTCCTGTCCCTGTGACAGTGCGGCCCTCCCTCAGTCCTGTCCCTGTGACAGTGCCTCCCTCCCTCAGTCCTGTCCCTGTGACAGTGTCTCCCTCCCTCAGTCCTGTCCCTGTGACAGTGCCTCCCTCCCTCAGTCCTGACCCTGTGACAGTGCCTCCCTCCCTCAGTCCTGACCCTTTGACAGTGCGGCCCTCCCTCAGTCCTGACCCTGTGACAGTGTCTCCCTCCCTCAGTCCTGTCCCTGTGACAGTGCCTCCCTCCCTCAGTCCTGTCCCTGTGACAGTGCCTCCCTCCCTCAGTCCTATCCCTGTGACAGTGCCTCCCTCCCTCAGTCCTGTCCCTGTGACAGTGCCTCCCTCCCTCAGTCCTGTCCCTGTGACAGTGTCTCCCTCCCTCAGTCCTGTCCCTGTGACAGTGCCTCCCTCCCTCAGTCCTGTCCCTGTGACAGTGTCTCCCTCCCTCAGTCTTGTCCCAGTGACAGTGCCTCCCTCCCTCAGTCCTGTCCCTGTGACAGTGCCTCCCTACCTCAGTCCTGACCCTGTGACAGTGCGGCCCTCCCTCAGTCCTGTCCCTGTGACAGTGTCTCCTTCCCTCAGTCCTGTCCCTGTGTCTGTGCCTCCCTCCCTCAGTCCTGTCCCTGTGACAGTGCCTCCCTCCCTCAGTCCTGTCCCTGTGACAGTGCGGCCCTTCCTCAGTCCTGTCCCTGTGACAGTGTCTCCCTCCCTCAGTCCTGACCCTGTGACAGTGCCTCCCTCCCTCAGTCCTGTCCCTGTGACAGTGCGGCCCTCCCTCAGTCCTGACCCTGTGACAGTGCCTCCCTCCCTCAGTCCTGTCCCTGTGACAGTGCCTCCCTCCCTCAGTCCTGTCCCTGTGACAGTGCCTCCCTCCCTCAGTCCTGTCCCTGTGACAGTGCCTCCCTCCCTCAGTCCTGTCCCTGTGACAGTGCCCCCCTCCCTCAGTCCTGACCCTGTGACAGTGTCTCCCTCCCTCAGTCCTGTCCCTGTGACAGTGCCTCCCTCCCTCAGTCCTGTCCCTGTGACAGTGCGGCCCTCCCTCAGTCCTGTCCCTGTGACAGTGCCTCCCTCCCTCAGTCCTGTCCCTGTGACAGTGCCTCCCTCCCTCAGTCCTGACCCTGTGACAGTGCGGCCCTCCCTCAGTCCTGTCCCTGTGTCAGTGCCTCCCTCCCTCAGTCCTGTCCCTGTGACAGTGCCTCCCTCCCTCAGTCCTGACCCTGTGACAGTGCGGCCCTCCCTCAGTCCTGTCCCTGTGTCAGTGCCTCCCTCCCTCAGTCCTGTCCCTGTGACAGTGCCTCCCTCCCTCAGTCCTGTCCCTGTGACAGTGCCTCCCTCCCTCAGTCCTGTCCCTGTGACAGTGTCTCCCTCCCTCAGTCCTGTCCCTGTGTCAGTGCCTCCCTCCCTCAGTCCTGTCCCTGTGACAGTGCGGCCCTCCCTCAGTCCTGTCCCTGTGACAGTGCGGCCCTCCCTCAGTCCTGACCCTGTGACAGTGCCTCCCTCTCTCAGTCCTGTCCCTGTGACAGTGCCTCCCTCCCTCAGTCCTGTCCCTGTGACAGTGCCTCCCTCCCTCAGTCCTGTCCCTGTGACAGTGCCTCCCTCCCTCAGTCCTGTCCCTGTGACAGTGCCTCCCTCCCTCAGTCCTGTCCCTGTGACAGTGCCTCCCTCCCTCAGTCCTGCCCCTGTGACAGTGCCTCCCTCCCTCAGTCCTGTCCCTGTGACAGTGCGGCCCTCCCTCAGTCCTGACCCTGTGACAGTGTCTCCCTCCCTCAGTCCTGACCCTGTGACAGTGCGGCCCTCCCTCAGTCCTGTCCCTGTGACAGTGCCTCCCTCCCTCAGTCCTGTCCCTGTGACAGTGTCTCCCTCCCTCAGTCCTGTCCCTGTGACAGTGTCTCCCTCCCTCAGTCCTGACCCTGTGACAGTGTCCCCCTCCCTCAGTCCTGTCCCTGTGACAGTGCCTCCCTCCCTCAGTCCTGTCCCTGTGACAGTGCCTCCCTCCCTCAGTCCTGTCCCTGTGACAGTGCCTCCCTCCCTCAGTCATGACCCTGTGACAGTGCCTCCCTCCCTCAGTCCTGACCCTGAGACAGTGCCTCCCTCCCTCAGTCCTGACCCTGTGACAGTGTCTCCCTCCCTCAGTCCTGTCCCTGTGACAGTGCCTCCCTCCCTCAGTCCTGTCCCTGTGACAGTGCGGCCCTCCCTCAGTCCTGACCCTGTGACAGTGCCTCCCTCCCTCAGTCCTGACCCTGTGACAGTGCCTCCCTCCCTCAGTCCTGACCCTGAGACAGTGCCTCCCTCCCTCAGTCCTGACCCTGTGACAGTGTCTCCCTCCCTCAGTCCTGTCCCTGTGACAGTGCCTCCCTCCCTCAGTCCTGTCCCTGTGACAGTGCGGCCCTCCCTCAGTCCTGACCCTGTGACAGTGCCTCCCTCCCTCAGTCCTGACCCTGTGACAGTGCCTCCCTCCCTCAGTCCTGACCCTGTGACAGTGCCTCCCTCCCTCAGTCCTGACCCTGTGACAGTGCCTCCCTCCCTCAGTCCTGACCCTGTGACAGTGTCTCCCTCCCTCAGTCCTGTTCCTGTGACAGTGCCTCCCTCCCTCAGTCCTGACCCTGTGACAGTGCGGCCCTCCCTCAGTCCTATCCCTGTGACAGTGCCTCCCTCCCTCAGTCCTGTCCCTGTGACAGTGCCTCTCTCCCTCAGTCCTGTCCCTGTGACAGTGCCTCCCTCCCTCAGTCCTGTCCCTGTGACAGTGCCTCCCTCCCTCAGTCATGACCCTGTGACAGTGCCTCCCTCCCTCAGTCCTGACCCTGAGACAGTGCCTCCCTCCCTCAGTCCTGACCCTGTGACAGTGTCTCCCTCCCTCAGTCCTGTCCCTGTGACAGTGCGGCCCTCCCTCAGTCCTGACCCTGTGACAGTGCCTCCCTCCCTCAGTCCTGACCCTGTGACAGTGCGGCCCTCCCTCAGTCCTGACCCTGTGACAGTGTCTCCCTCCCTCAGTCCTGACCCTGTGACAGTGCGGCCCTCCCTCAGTCCTATCCCTGTGACAGTGCCTCCCTCCCTCAGTCCTGTCCCTGTGACAGTGCCTCCCTCCCTCAGTCCTGTCCCTGTGACAGTGTCTCCCTCCCTCAGTCCTGTCCCTGTGACAGTGCCTCCCTCCCTCAGTCCTGACCCTGTGACAGTGCCTCCCTCCCTCAGTCCTATCCCTGTGACAGTGCCTCCCTCCCTCAGTCCTGTCCCTGTGACAGTGTCTCCCTCCCTCAGTCCTGACCCTGTGACAGTGTCTCCCTCCCTCAGTCCTGACCCTGTGACAGTGTCTCCCTCCCTCAGTCCTGACCCTGTGACAGTGCCTCCCTCCCTCACTCCTGACCCTGTGACAGTGTCTCCCTCCCTCAGTCCTGACCCTGTGACAGTGTCTCCCTCCCTCAGTCCTGACCCTGTGACAGTGTCTCCCTCCCTCAGTCCTGTCCCTGTGACAGTGCCTCCCTCCCTCAGTCCTGTCCCTGTGACAGTGCCTCCCTCCCTCAGTCCTGACCCTGTGACAGTGTCTCCCTCCCTCAGTCCTGTCCCTGTGACAGTGCCTCCCTCCCTCAGTCCTGTCCCTGTGACAGTGCGGCCCTCCCTCACTCCTGTCCCTGTGACAGTGCCTCCCTCCCTCAGTCCTGACCCTGTGACAGTGCGGCCCTCCCTCAGTCCTGACCCTGTGACAGTGCCTCCCTCCCTCAGTCCTGACCCTGTGACAGTGTCTCCCTCTCTCAGTCCTGACCCTGTGACAGTGCCTCTCTCCCTCAGTCCTGACCCTGTGACAGTGCCTCCCTCCCTCAGTCCTGACCCTGTGACAGTGCCTCCCTCCCTCAGTCCTGTCCCTGTGACAGTGCCTCCCTCCCTCAGTCCTGTCCCTGTGACAGTGCCTCCCTCCCTCAGTCCTGTCCCTGTGACAGTGCCCCCCTCCCTCAGTCCTGACCCTGTGACAGTGTCTCCCTCCCTCAGTCCTGTCCCTGTGACAGTGCCTCCCTCCCTCAGTCCTGTCCCTGTGTCAGTGACTCCCTCCCTCAGTCCTGTCCCTGTGACAGTGTCTCCCTCCCTCAGTCCTGACCCTGTGACAGTGTCTCCCTCCCTCAGTCCTGTCCCTGTGACAGTGCCTCCCTCCCTCAGTACTGACCCTGTGACAGTGTCTCCCTCCCTCAGTCCTGTCCCTGTGACAGTGCCTCCCTTCCTCAGTCCTGACCCTGTGACAGTGCCTCCCTCCCTCAGTCCTGACCCTGTGACAGTGCCTCCCTCCCTCAGTCCTGTCCCTGTGACAGTGCCTCCCTCCCTCAATCCTGACCCTGTGACAGTGCGGCCCTCCCTCAGTCCTGTCCCTGTGACAGTGCGGCCCTCCCTCAGTCCTGACCCTGTGACAGTGCCTCCCTCCCTCAGTCCTGACCCTGTGACAGTGCCTCCCTCCCTCAGTCCTATCCTTGTGACAGTGCCTCCCTCCCTCAGTCCTGTCCCTGTGACAGTGCCTCCCTCCCTCAGTCCTGTCCCTGTGACAGTGTCTCCCTCCCTCAGTCCTGACCCTGTGACAGTGTCTCCCTCCCTCAGTCCTGTCCCAGTGACAGTGCCTCCCTCCCTCAGTCCTGTCCCTGTGACAGTGCCTCCCTCCCTCAGTCCTGACCCTGTGACAGTGCGGCCCTCCCTCAGTCCTGTCCCTGTGACAGTGTCTCCCTCCCTCAGTCCTGTCCCTGTGTTAGTGCCTCCCTCCCTCAGTCCTGTCTCTGTGACAGTGCGGCCCTCCCTCAGTCCTGTCCCTGTGACAGTGCCTCCCTCCCTCAGTCCTGTCCCTGGGACAGTGCCTCCCTCCCTCAGTCCTGACCCTGTGACAGTGTGGCCCTCCCTCAGTCCTGTCCCTGTGTCAGTGCCTCCATCCCTCAGTCCTGTCCCCGAGACAGTGCCTCCCTCCCTCAGTCCTGTCCCTGTGACAGTGCCTCCCTCCCTCAGTCCTGTCCCTGTGACAGTGCCTCCCTCCCTCAGTCCTGACCCTGTGACAGTGCGGCCCTCCCTCAGTCCTGTCCCTATGTCAGTGCCTCCCTCCCTCAGTCCTGTCTCTGTGACAGTGCCTCCCTCCCTCAGTCCTGTCCCTGTGACAGTGCCTCCCTCCCTCAGTCCTGTCCCTGTGACAGTGCCTCCCCCCCTCAGTCCTGTCTCTGTGACAGTGCCTCCCTCCCTCAGTCCTGTCCCTGTGACAGTGCCTCCCTCCCTCAGTCCTGTCCCTGTGACAGTGCCTCCCTCCCTCAGTCCTTACCCTGTGACAGTGTCTCCCTCCCTCAGTCCTGTCCCTGTGACAGTGTCTCCCTCCCTCAGTCCTGTCCCTGTGACAGTGCCCCCCTCCCTCAGTCCTGACCCTGTGACAGTGCCTCCCTCCCTCAGTCCTGACCCTGTGACAGTGCCTCCCTCCCTCAGTCCTGTCCCTGTGACAGTGTCTCCCTCCCTCAGTCCTGACCCTGTGACAGTGCCTCCCTCCCTCAGTCCTGTCCCTGTGACAGTGTCTCCCTCCCTCAGTCCTGACCCTGTGACAGTGCCTCCCTCCCTCAGTCCTGTCCCTGTGACAGTGCGGCCCTCCCTCAGTCCTGTCCCTGTGACAGTGTCTCCCTCCCTCAGTCCTGACCCTGTGACAGTGCCTCCCTCCCTCAGTCCTGTCCCTGTGACAGTGCCTCCCTCCCTCAGTCCTGTCCCTGTGACAGTGCCTCCCTCCCTCAGTCCTGTCCCTGTGACAGTGCCTCCCTCCCTCAGTCCTGACCCTGTGACAGTGTCTCCCTCCCTCAGTCCTGTCCCTGTGACAGTGCCTCCCTCCCTCAGTCCTGTCCCTGTGACAGTGCCTCCCTCCCTCAGTCCTGTCCCTGTGACAGTGCCTCCCTCCCTCAGTCCTGTCCCTGTGACAGTGTCTCCCTCCCTCAGTCCTGACCCTGTGACAGTGTCTCCCTCCCTCAGTCCTGACCCTGTGACAGTGTCTCCCTCCCTCAGTCCTGACCCTGTGACAGTGCCTCCCTCCCTCAGTCCTGTCCCTGTGACAGTGTCTCCCTCCCTCAGTCCTGTCCCTGTGACAGTGTCTCCCTCCCTCAGTCCTGTCCCTGTGACAGTGTCTCCCTCCCTCAGTCCTGACCCTGTGACAGTGCCTCCCTCCCTCAGTCCTGTCCCTGTGACAGTGCCTCCCTCCCTCAGTCCTGACCCTGTGACAGTGCGGCCCTCCCTCAGTCCTGACCCTGTGACAGTGCCTCCCTCCCTCAGTCCTGACCCTGTGACAGTGCGACCCTCCCTCAGTCCTGTCCCTGTGACAGTGCCTCCCTCCCTCAGTCCTGTCCCTGTGACAGTGCCTCCCTCCCTCAGTCCTGTCCCTGTGACAGTGTCTCCCTCCCTCAGTCCTGTCCCTGTGACAGTGCCTCCCTCCCTCAGTCCTGTCCCTGTGACAGTGCCTCCCTCCCTCAGTCCTGACCCTGTGACAGTGCCTCCCTCCCTCAGTCCTGTCCCTGTGACAGTGCCTCCCTCCCTCAGTCCTGTCCCTGTGACAGTGCCTCCCTCCCTCAGTCCTGACCCTGTGACAGTGCCTCCCTCCCTCAGTCCTGACCCTGTGACAGTGCCTCCCCGCCTCAGTCCTGACCCTGTGACAGTGTCTCCCTCCCTCAGTCCTGTCCCTGTGACAGTGTCTCCCTCCCTCAGTCCTGTCCCTGTGACAGTGCGGCCCTCCCTCAGTCCTGACCCTGTGACAGTGTCTCCCTCCCTCAGTCCTGTCCCTGTGACAGTGCCTCCCTCCCTCAGTCCTGACCCTGTGACAGTGCGGCCCTCCCTCAGTCCTGACCCTGTGACAGTGTCTCCCTCCCTCAGTCCTGACCCTGTGACAGTGCCTCCCTCCCTCAGTCCTGTCCTTGTGACAGTGCCTCCCTCCCTCAGTCCTGACCCTGTGACAGTGCCTCCCTCCCTCAGTCCTGTCCCTGTGACAGTGCCTCCCTCCCTCAGTCCTGTCCCTGTGACAGTGCGGCCCTCCCTCAGTCCTGACCCTGTGACATTGCGGCCCTCCCTCAGTCCTGTCCCTGTGACAGTGCGGCCCTCCCTCAGTCCTGTCCCTGTGACAGTGCGGCCCTCCCTCAGTCCTGACCCTGTGACAGTGCGGCCCTCCCTCAGTCCTGTCCCTGTGACAGTGCGGCCCTCCCTCAGTCCTGTCCCTGTGACAGTGCGACCCTCCCTCAGTCCTGACCCTATGACAGTGCGGCCCTCCCTCAGTCCTGTCCCTGTGACAGTGTCTCCCTCCCTCATTCCGACCCTGTGACAGTGCCTCCCTCCCTCAGTCCTGACCCTGTGACAGTGCGGCCCTCCCTCAGTCCTGTCCCTGTGACAGTGCGGCCCTCCCTCAGTCCTGTCCCTGTGACAGTGCCTCCCTCCCTCAGTCCTGTCCCTGTGACAGTGCCTCCCTCCCTCAGTCCTGACCCTGTGACAGTGCGGCCCTCCCTCAGTCCTGTCCCTGTGACAGTGCGGCCCTCCCTCAGTCCTGTCCCTGTGACAGTGCGTCCCTCCCTCAGTCCTGACCCTATGACAGTGCGGCCCTCCCTCAGTCCTGTCCCTGTGACAGTGTCTCCCTCCCTCATTCCGACCCTGTGACAGTGCCTCCCTCCCTCAGTCCTGTCCCTGTGACAGTGCGGCCCTCCCTCAGTCCTGACCCTATGACAGTGCGGCCCTCCCTCAGTCCTGTCCCTGTGACAGTGTCTCCCTCCCTCAGTCCTGACCCTGTGACAGTGCCTCCCTCCCTCAGTCCTGACCCTGTGACAGTGCGGCTCTCCCTCAGTCCTGACGCTGTGACAGTGCGGCCCTCCCTCAGTCCTGACCCTGTGACAGTGCGGCCCTCCCTCAGTCCTGTCCCTGTGACAGTGTCTCCCTCCCTCAGTCCTGACCCTGTGACAGTGCCTCCCTCCCTCAGTCCTGACCCTGTGACAGTGCGGCCCTCCCTCAGTCCTGTCCCTGTGACAGAGCGGCCCTCCCTCAGTCCTGACCCTGTGACATTGCGGCCCTCCCTCAGTCCTGTCCCTGTGACAGTGCCTCCCTCCCTCAGTCCTGTCCCTGTGTCAGTGCCTCCCTCCCTCAGTCCTGACCCTGTGACAGTGCCTCCCTCCCTCAGTCCTGTCCCTGTGACAGTGCCCCCCTCCCTCAGTCCTGTCCCTGTGACAGTGTCTCCCTCCCTCAGTCCTGTCCCTGTGACAGTGCGGCCCTCCCTCAGTCCTGACCCTGTGACAGTGCGGCCCTCCCTCAGTCCTGTCCCTGTGACAGTGCCTCCCTCCCTCAGTCCTGTCCCTGTGACAGTGCCTCCCTCCCTCAGTCCTGTCCCTGTGACAGTGCCTCCCTCCCTCAGTCCTGACCCTGTGACAGTGCCTCCCTCCCTCAGTCCTGTCCCTGTGACAGTGCCTCCCTCCCTCAGTCCTGTCCCTGTGACAGTGCCTCCCTCCCTCAGTCCTGTCCCTGTGACAGTGCCTCCCTCCCTCAGTCCTGACCCTGTGACAGTGCCTCCCTCCCTCAGTCCTGTCCCTGTGACAGTGCCTCCCTCCCTCAGTCCTGACCCTGTGACAGTGCCTCCCTCCCTCAGTCCTGATCCTGTGACAGTGCTGCCCTCCATCAGTCCTGTCCCTGTGACAGTGCCTCCCTCCCTCAGTCCTGACCCTGTGACAGTGCCTCCCTCCCTCAGTCCTGACCCTGTGACAATGTCTCCCTCCCGCAGTCCTGACCCTGTGATAGTGCCTCCCTCCCTCAGTCCTGACCCTGTGACAGTGTCTCCCTCCCTCAGTCCTGACCCTGTGACAGTGCCTCCCTCCCTCAGTCCTGTCCCTGTGACAGTGCCTCCCTCCCTCAGTCCTGTCCCTGTGTCAGTGCCTCCCTCCCTCAGTCCTGACCCTGTGACAGTGCCTCCCTCCCTCAGTCCTGTCCCTGTGACAGTGCCCCCCTCCCTCAGTCCTGTCCCTGTGACAGTGTCTCCCTCCCTCAGTCCTGTCCCTGTGACAGTGCGGCCCTCCCTCAGTCCTGACCCTGTGACAGTGCGGCCCTCCCTCAGTCCTGTCCCTGTGACAGTGCCTCCCTCCCTCAGTCCTGTCCCTGTGACAGTGCCTCCCTCCCTCAGTCCTGTCCCTGTGACAGTGCCTCCCTCCCTCAGTCCTGACCCTGTGACAGTGCCTCCCTCCCTCAGTCCTGTCCCTGTGACAGTGCCTCCCTCCCTCAGTCCTGTCCCTGTGACAGTGCCTCCCTCCCTCAGTCCTGTCCCTGTGACAGTGCCTCCCTCCCTCAGTCCTGACCCTGTGACAGTGCCTCCCTCCCTCAGTCCTGTCCCTGTGACAGTGCCTCCCTCCCTCAGTCCTGACCCTGTGACAGTGCCTCCCTCCCTCAGTCCTGATCCTGTGACAGTGCTGCCCTCCATCAGTCCTGTCCCTGTGACAGTGCCTCCCTCCCTCAGTCCTGACCCTGTGACAGTGCCTCCCTCCCTCAGTCCTGACCCTGTGACAATGTCTCCCTCCCGCAGTCCTGACCCTGTGATAGTGCCTCCCTCCCTCAGTCCTGTCCCTGTGACAGTGCGGCCCTCCCTCAGTCCTGACCCTGTGACAGTGTCTCCCTCCCTCAGTCCTGACCCTGTGACAGTGCCTCCCTCCCTCAGTCCTGTCCCTGTGACAGTGCCTCCCTCCCTCAGTCCTGACCCTGTGACAGTGCCTCCCTCCCTCAGTCCTGACCCTGTGACAGTGCCTCCCTCCCTCAGTCCTGTCCCTGTGACAGTGCCTCCCTCCCTCAGTCCTGACCCTGTGACAGTGCGGCCCTCCCTCAGTCCTGTCCCTGTGACAGAGTCTCCCTCCCTCAGTCCTGTCCCTGTGTTAGTGCCTCCCTCCCTCAGTCCTGTCCCTGTGACAGTGCCTCCCTCCCTCAGTCCTGTCCCTGTGACTGTGCCTCCCTCCCTCAGTCCTGACCCTGTGACAGTGCCTCCCTCCCTCAGTCCTGTCCCTGTGACAGTGCGGCCCTCCCTCAGTCCTGTCCCTGTGACAGTGCCCCCCTCCCTCAGTCCTGACCCTGTGACAGTGTCTCCCTCCCTCAGTCCTGACCCTGTGACAGTGCGGCCCTCCCTCAGTCCTGTCCCTGTGACAGTGCCTCCCTCCCTCAGTCCTGTCCCTGTGACAGTGCCTCCCTCCCTCAGTCCTGACCCTGTGACAGTGCGGCCCTCCCTCAGTCCTGTCCCTGTGTCAGTGCCTCCATCCCTCAGTCCTGTCCCTGTGACAGTGCCTCCCTCCCTCAGTCCTGTCCCTGTGACAGTGCCTCCCTCCCTCAGTCCTGACCCTGTGACAGTGCGGCCCTCCCTCAGTCCTGTCCCTATGTCAGTGCCTCCCTCCCTCAGTCCTGTCTCTGTGACAGTGCCTCCCTCCCTCAGTCCTGTCCCTGTGACAGTGCCTCCCTCCCTCAGTCCTGTCCCTGTGACAGTGCCTCCCTCCCTCAGTCCTGCCCCTGTGACAGTGCCTCCCTCCCTCAGTCCTGTCCCTGTGACAGTGCGGCCCTCCCTCAGTCCTGACCCTGTGACAGTGTCTCCCTCCCTCAGTCCTGACCCTGTGACAGTGCGGCCCTCCCTCAGTCCTGTCCCTGTGACAGTGCCTCCCTCCCTCAGTCCTGTCCCTGTGACAGTGTCTCCCTCCCTCATTCCGACCCTGTGACAGTGCCTCCCTCCCTCAGTCCTGACCCTGTGACAGTGCGGCCCTCCCTCAGTCCTGTCCCTGTGACAGTGCGGCCCTCCCTCAGTCCTGACCCTATGACAGTGCGGCCCTCCCTCAGTCCTGTCCCTGTGACAGTGTCTCCCTCCCTCAGTCCTGACCCTGTGACAGTGCCTCCCTCCCTCAGTCCTGACCCTGTGACAGTGCGGCCCTCCCTCAGTCCTGACGCTGTGACAGTGCGGCCCTCCCTCTGTCCTGACTCTGTGACAGTGCGGCCCTCCCTCAGTCCTGTCCCTGTGACAGTGTCTCCCTCCCTCAGTCCTGACCCTGTGACAGTGCCTCCCTCCCTCAGTCCTGACCCTGTGACAGTGCGGCCCTCCCTCAGTCCTGTCCCTGTGACAGAGCGGCCCTCCCTCAGTCCTGACCCTGTGACATTGCGGCCCTCCCTCAGTCCTGTCCCTGTGACAGTGCCTCCCTCCCTCAGTCCTGTCCCTGTGTCAGTGCCTCCCTCCCTCAGTCCTGACTCTGTGACAGTGCCTCCCTCCCTCAGTCCTGTCCCTGTGACAGTGCCCCCCTCCCTCAGTCCTGTCCCTGTGACAGTGTCTCCCTCCCTCAGTCCTGTCCCTGTGACAGTGCGGGCCTCCCTTAGTCCTGACCCTGTGACAGTGCGGCCCTCCCTCAGTCCTGTCCCTGTGACAGTGCCTCCCTCCCTCAGTCCTGTCCCTGTGACAGTGCCTCCCTCCCTCAGTCCTGTCCCTGTGACAGTGCCTCCCTCCCTCAGTCCTGACCCTGTGACAGTGTCCCCCTCCCTCAGTCCTGTCCCTGTGACAGTGCCTCCCTCCCTCAGTCCTGTCCCTGTGACAGTGCCTCCCTCCCTCAGTCCTGTCCCTGTGACAGTGCCTCCCTCCCTCAGTCCTGACCCTGTGACAGTGCCTCCCTCCCTCAGTCCTGTCCCTGTGACAGTGCCTCCCTCCCTCAGTCCTGACCCTGTGACAGTGCCTCCCTCCCTCAGTCCTGATCCTGTGACAGTGCGGCCCTCCCTCAGTCCTGTCCCTGTGACAGTGCCTCCCTCCCTCAGTCCTGACCCTGTGACAGTGCCTCCCTCCCTCAGTCCTGACCCTGTGACAGTGCGGCCCTCCCTCAGTCCTGTCCCTGTGACAGTGTCTCCCTCCCTCAGTCCTGACCCTGTGACAGTGCCTCCCTCCCTCAGTCCTGACCCTGTGACAGTGCGGCCCTCCCTCAGTCCTGTCCCTGTGACAGAGCGGCCCTCCCTCAGTCCTAACCCTGTGACAGTGCGGCCCTCCCTCAGTCCTGTCCCTGTGACAGTGCGGCCCTCCCTCAGTCCTGTCCTTGTGACAGTGCGGCCCTCCCTCAGTCCTGACCCTGTGACAGTGCGGCCCTCCCTCAGTCCTGTCCCTGTGACAGTGCCTCCCTCCCTCAGTCCTGTCCCTGTGACAGTGCCTCCCTCCCTCAGTCCTGTCCCTGTGACAGTGCGGCCCTCCCTCAGTCCTGTCCCTGTGACAGTGCGGCCCTCCCTCAGTCCTGACCCTGTGACAGTGCGGCCCTCCCTCAGTCCTGACCCTGTGACAGTGCCTCCCTCCCTCAGTCCTGTCCCCGAGACAGTGCCTCCCTCCCTCAGTCCTGTCCCTGTGACAGTGCCTCCCTCCCTCAGTCCTGTCCCTGTGACAGTGCCTCCCTCCCTCAGTCCTGTCCCTGTGACAGTGCGGCCCTCCCTCAGTCCTGTCCCTGTGACAGTGCCTCCCTCCCTCAGTCCTGACCCTGTGACATTGCGGCCCTCCCTCAGTCCTGTCCCTGTGACAGTGCGGCCCTCCCTCAGTCCTGTCCCTGTGACAGTGCGGCCCTCCCTCAGTCCTGACCCTGTGACAGTGCGGCCCTCCCTCAGTCCTGTCCCTGTGACAGTGCGGCCCTCCCTCAGTCCTGACCCTGTGACAGTGCGGCCCTCCCTCAGTCCTGTCCCTGTGACAGTGCCTCCCTCCCTCAGTCCTGACCCTGTGACAGTGCCTCCCTCCCTCAGTCCTGACCCTGTGACAGTGCCTCCCTCCCTCAGTCCTGACCCTGTGACAGTGCCTCCCTCCCTCAGTCCTGACCCTGTGACAGTGTCCCCCTCCCTCAGTCCTGTCCCTGTGACAGTGCCTCCCTCCCTCAGTCCTGACCCTGTGACAGTGCGGCCCTCCCTCAGTCCTGACCCTGTGACAGTGCCTCCCTCCCTCAGTCCTGTCCCTGTGACAGTGCGGCCCTCCCTCAGTCCTGACCCTGTGACAGTGCGGCCCTCTCTCAGTGATGTTCACCGCGGTGATTTCTCTCTTCAGGGGTTCCAGTCTGTGCTGCCAAGTGCTGTCTGTGTTCAGGGGGAGTGATGGTTTCTCCCACTCACTGAGCACTGGGAGCTGCTCCCTCAGCGGGGGTGACAGTGTGACCTCTCCAGTAAATGTTCCTGTCCATCCTTTTCTCCCACAGCACATGTGTCTGTTTCCAACGTTGATCCTGTTCGGGAGTTTGATGAGGGGACGGATGGTGTTCTGAGGTGTACGGTGACAGGAATCCCTCAGCCCACAGTCACCTGGATCCGGGATTCGTGGGACGTGCTCCAGACTGCGCAGGGTGAGTGATTAGGGAATGGCCTGCTCAGACCCTCACAGTCTGTAACCTTCCACCAGGACAGCATGGGAACGGTGCTCCCAGTGTGGGTCTGACTGAGGGATACGGAGACTGGAACTGTGCACGGTGCTCCCCGTATGGGTCTGACTGAGGGATACGGAGACTGGAACTGTGCACGGTGCTCCGAGTGTGGGTCTAACTGAGGGATACGGAGACTGGAACTGTGCACGATGCTCCGAGTGTGGGTCTAACGGAGGGATACGGAGACTGGAACTGTGCACAGTGCTCCGAGTGTGGGTCTAACTGAGGCATACGGAGACTGGAACTGTGCACGGTGCTCCGTGTGTGGGTCTAACGGAGGGATACGGAGACTGGAACTGTGCACAGTGCTCCGAGTGTGGGTCTAACTGAGGGATACGGAGACTGGAACTGTGCACGGTGCTCCGAGTGTGGGTCTAACTGAGGGGTACGGAGACTGGAACTGTGCACGATGCTCCGAGAGTGGGTCTAACTGAGGGATACAGAGACTGGAACTGTACACGGTGCTCCAAGTGTGGGTCTAACTGAGGGGTACGGAGACTGGAACTGTGCACAGTGCTCCGAGTGTGGGTCTAACTGAGGGATACGGAGACTGGAACTGTACACGGTGCTCCAAGTGTGGGTCTAACTGAGGGATACGGAGACTGGAACTGTGCATAGTGCTCCGGGTGTGGGTCTAACTGAGGGATACGGAGACTGGAACTGTGCACGGTGCTCCGAGTATGGGTCTAACTGAGGGGTACGGAGACTGGAACTGTGCACGATGCTCCGAGAGTGGGTCTAACTGAGGGATACAGAGACTGGAACTGTGCACGATGCTCCGAGAGTGTGTCTGACTGAGGGATACGGAGATTGGAACTGTACACGGTGCTCCGAGTGTGGGTCTAACTGAGGGATACAGAGACTGGAACTGTGCACGGTGCTCCGAGAGTGTGTCTGACTGAGGGATACGGAGATTGGAACTGTACACGGTGCTCCGAGTGTGGGTCTAACTGAGGGATACAGAGACTGGAACTGTGCACGGTGCTCCGAGTGTAGGTCTGACTGAGGGATACGGAGACTGGAACTGTACACGGTGCTCCGAGTGTGGGTCTGACTGAGGGATACGGAGACTGGAACTGTGCACGATGCTCCGAGTGTGGGTCTAACTGATGGATACGGAGACTGGAACTGTGAACGATGCTCCGAGAGTGTGTCTGACTGAGGGATACGGAGACTGGAACTGTGCACGGTGCTCCGAGTGTGGCTCTGACTGAGGGATACGGAGACTGGAACTGTACACGGTGCTCCGGGTGTGTGTCTAACTGAGGGATACGGAGACTGGAACTGTGCACGATGCTCCGAGAGTGGGTCTGACTGAGGGATACGGAGACTGGAACTGTGCACGGTGCTCCGAGTGTGGGTCTGACTGAGGGATACGGAGACTGGAACTGTACACGGTGCTCCGAGTGTGGGTCTGACTGACGGATACGGAGACTGGAACTGTGCACGGTGCTCCGAGTGTGGGTCTGACTGAGGGATACGGAGACTGGAACTGTACACGGTGCTCCGAGTGTGGGTCTGACTGACGGATACGGAGACTGGAACTGTGCACGGTGCTCCGAGTGTGGGTCTGACTGAGGGATACGGAGACTGGAACTGTACACGGTGCTCCGAGTGTGGGTCTAACTGAGGGGTACGGAGACTGGAACTGTACACGGTGCTCCGAGTGTGGGTCTAACTGAGGGATACGGAGACTGGAACTGTGCACGGTGCTCCGAGTGTGGGTCTAACTGAGGGATACGGAGACTGGAACTGTGCACGGTGCTCCGAGTGTGGGTCTGACTGAGGGATACGGAGACTGGAACTGTGCACGGTGCTCCGAGTGTGAGTCTGACTGAGGGGGACGGAGACTGGAACTGTGCACGGTGCTCCGAGTGTGGGTATAACTAAGGGATACGGAGACTGGAACTGTGCACAGTGCTCCGAGTGTGGCTCTAACTGAGGGATACGGAGACTGGAACTGTGCACGGTGCTCCGAGTGTGAGTCTGACTGAGGGGTACGGAGACTGGAACTGTGCACGGTGCTCCGAGTGTGGGTATAACTAAGGGATACGGAGACTGGAACTGTGCACGGTGCTCCCAGTGTGGGTCTGACTGAGGGATACGGAGACTGTAACTGTGCACGGTGCTCCGAGTGTGGGACTGACTGAGGGATATGGAGACTGGAACTGTGCACGGTGCTCCGAGTGTGGGTCTAACTGAGGGATACGGACACTGGAACTGTGCACGGTGCTCCGAGTGTGGGTCCAACTGAGGGATACGGAGACTGGAACTGTGCACGGTGCTCCGAGTGTGAGTCTGACTGAGGGGTACAGAGACTGGAACTGTGCACGGTGCTCCGAGTGGGTCTAACTGAGGGATACGGAGACTGGGACTGTGCACGGTGCTCCGAATGTGTCTATAACTGAGGGATACGGAGACTGGAACTGTGCACGGTGCTCCGAGTGTGGGTCTGACTGAGGGATACGGAGACTGGAACTGTGCACGGTGCTCCGAGTGTGTGTCTAACTGAGGGATACAGAAACTGGAACTGTGCACAGTGCTCCGAGTGTGGGTCTAACTGAGGGATACGGAGACTGGAACTGTGCACGGTGCTCCGAGTGTGGGTCTAACTGAGGGATACGGAGACTGGAACTGTGCACGGTGCTCCGAGTGTGGGTCTGACTGAGGGATACGGAGACTGAAACTGTACATGGTGCTCCGAGTGTGGGTCTAACTGAGGGATACGGAGACTGGAACTGCACGGTGCTCCGAGTCTGGGTCTGACTGACGGCTACGGAGACTGGAACTGTGCACGGTGTCCGAGTGTGGGTCGAACTGAGGGATTTGGAGACTGGAACTGTGCATGGTGCTCCGAGTGTGGGTCTGACTGAGGGATACGGAGACTGGAACTGTACACGGTGCTCCGAGTGTGGGTCTGACTGAGGGGGACGGAGACTGGAACTGTGCACGGTGCTCCGAGTGTGGGTATAACTAAGGGATACGGAGACTGGAACTGTGCACAGTGCTCCGAGTGTGGCTCTAACTGAGGGATACGGAGACTGGAACTGTGCACGGTGCTCCGAGTGTGAGTCTGACTGAGGGGTACGGAGACTGGAACTGTGCACGGTGCTCCGAGTGTGGGTATAACTAAGGGATACGGAGACTGGAACTGTGCACGGTGCTCCCAGTGTGGGTCTGACTGAGGGATACGGAGACTGTAACTGTGCACGGTGCTCCGAGTGTGGGACTGACTGAGGGATACGGAGACTGGAACTGTGCACGGTGCTCCGAGTGTGGGTCTAACTGAGGGATACGGACACTGGAACTGTGCACGGTGCTCCGAGTGTGGGTCCAACTGAGGGATACGGAGACTGGAACTGTGCACGGTGCTCCGAGTGTGAGTCTGACTGAGGGGTACAGAGACTGGAACTGTGCACGGTGCTCCGAGTGGGTCTAACTGAGGGATACGGAGACTGGGACTGTGCACGGTGCTCCGAATGTGTCTATAACTGAGGGATACGGAGACTGGAACTGTGCACGGTGCTCCGAGTGTGGGTCTGACTGAGGGATACGGAGACTGGAACTGTGCACGGTGCTCCGAGTGTGTGTCTAACTGAGGGATACAGAAACTGGAACTGTGCACAGTGCTCCGAGTGTGGGTCTAACTGAGGGATACGGAGACTGGAACTGTGCACGGTGCTCCGAGTGTGGGTCTAACTGAGGGATACGGAGACTGGAACTGTGCACGGTGCTCCGAGTGTGGGTCTGACTGAGGGATACGGAGACTGAAACTGTACATGGTGCTCCGAGTGTGGGTCTAACTGAGGGATACGGAGACTGGAACTGCACGGTGCTCCGAGTCTGGGTCTGACTGACGGCTACGGAGACTGGAACTGTGCACGGTGTCCGAGTGTGGGTCGAACTGAGGGATTTGGAGACTGGAACTGTGCATGGTGCTCCGAGTGTGCGTCTGACTGACGGATACGGAGACTGGAACTGTGCGCGGTGGTCCGAGTGTGTGTCTAACTGAGGGATACGGAGACTGGAACTGTGCACAGTGCTCCGAGTGTGGGTCTGACTGAGGGATATGGAGACTGGAACTGTGCACGGTGCTCCGAGTGTGGGTCTAACTGAGGGATAGAGAGACTGGAACTGTGCACGGTGCTCCGAGTGTGGGTCTAACTGAGGGATAGAGAGACTGGAACTGTGCTCGGTGCTCCGAGTGTGAGTCTAACTGAGGGATGGAGACTGGAACTGAGCACGGTGCTCCGAGTGTGGGTCTAACTGATGGATACGGAGACTGGAACTGTGAACGATGCTCCGAGAGTGTGTCTGGCTGAGGGATACGGAGACTGGAACTGTACATGGTGCTCCGAGTGTGGGTCTGACTGAGGGGTACGGAGACTGGAACTGTGCACGGTGCTCCGAGTGTGGGTCTGACTGAGGGATACGGAGACTGGAACTGTACACGGTGCTTCGGGTGTGGGTCTAACTGAGGGATACGGAGACTGGAACTGTGCACGGTGCTCCGAGTGTGGGTCTAACTGAGGGATACGGAGACTGGAACTGTGCACGATGCTCCGAGAGTGGGTCTGACTGAGGGATACGGAGACTGGAACTGTGCACGGTGCTCCGAGTGTGGGTCTGACTGAGGGATACGGAGACTGGAACTGTACACGGTGCTCCGAGTGTGGGTCTGACTGAGGGATACGGAGACTGGAACTGTACACGGTGCTCCGAGTGTGGGTCTGACTGAGGGGTACGGAGACTGGAACTGTGCACGGTGCTCCGAGTGTGGGCCTGACTGAGGGATACGGAGACTGGAACTGTACACGGTGCTCCGAGTGTGGGTCTGACTGAGGGGTACGGAGACTGGAACTGTGCACGGTGCTCCGAGAGTGGGTCTGACTGAGGGATACGGAGACTGGAACTGTACACGGTGCTCCGAGTGTGGGTCTGACTGAGGGGTACGGAGACTGGAACTGTGCACGGTGCTCCGAGTGTGGGCCTGACTGAGGGATACGGAGACTCGAACTGTACACGGTGCTCCGAGTGTGGGTCTGACTGAGGGATACGGAGACTGGAACTGTGCACGGTGCTCCGAGTGTGGGTCTGACTGAGGGATACGGAGACTGGAACTGTGCACGGTGCTCCAAGTGTGGGTCTGACTGAGGGATACAGAGACTGTAACTGTGCACGGTGCTCCGAGTGTGGGTCTAACTGAGGGATACGGAGACTGGAACTGTGCACAGTGCTCCGAGTATGGTTCTAACTGTGGGATAGGAGACTGTAACTGTGCACGGTGCTCCGAGTGTGGGTCTGACTGAGGGATACAGAGACTGTAACTGTGCACGGTGCTCCGAGTGTGGGTCTGACTGAGGGATACCAGAGACTGGAACTGTGCACAGTGCTCCGAGTGTGGGTCTGACTGAGGGATACGGAGACTGGAACTGTGCACGGTGCTCCGAGTGTGGGTCTAACTGAGGGATGGAGACTGGAACTGTGCACGGTGCTCCGAGTGTGGGTCTGACTGAGGGATACGGAGACTGGAACTGTGCACGGTGCTCCGAGTGTGTGTCTAGCTGAGGGATACCAGAGACTGGAACTGTGCCCAGAGCTCCGAGTGTGGGTCTAACTGAGGGATGGAGACTGGAACTGTGCACGGTGCTCCGAGTGTGGGTCTGACTGAGGGATACGGAGACTGGAACTGTGCACGGTGCTCCGAGTGTGGGTCTGACTGACGGATACGGAGACTGGAACTGTGCACGGTGCTCCGAGTGTGTGTCTAGCTGAGGGATACCAGAGACTGGAACTGTGCACGGTGCTCCGAGTGTGGGTCTGACTGAGGGATACGGAGACTGGAACTGTGCACGGTGCTCCGAGTGTGGGTCTGACTGACGGATACGGAGACTGGAACTGTGCATGATGCTCCGAGTGTGTGTCTAACTGATGGATACGGAGACTGGAACTGTGCACGATGCTCCGAGTGTGGGTCTGACTGAGGGATACGGAGACTGGAACTGTACACGGTGCTCCGAGTGTGGGTCTGACTGAGGGGTACGGAGACTGGAACTGTGCACGGTGCTCCGAGTGTGGGTCTGACTGAGGGATGCGGAGACTGGAACTGTACACGGTGCTCCGAGTGTGGGTCTAACTGAGGGATACGGAGACTGGAACTGCGCATGTGCTCCGAGTGTGGGTCTGACTGAGGGATACGGAGACTGGAACTGTGCACGATGCTCCGAGAGTGTGTCTGACTGAGGGATACGGAGACTGGAACTGTACACGGTGCTCCGAGTGTGGGTCTGACTGAGGGGTACGGAGACTGGAACTGTGCACGGTGCTCCGAGTGTGGGTCTAACTGAGGGATACGGAGACTGGAACTGTGCACGGTGCTCCGAGTGTGAGTCTGACTGAGGGGTATGGAGAATGGAACTGTGCACGGTGCTCCGAGTGTGGGTCTAACTGAGGGATACGGAGACTGGAACTGCGCACGGTGCTCCGAGTGTGGGTCTGACTGAGGGATATGGAGACTGTAACTGTGCACGGTGCTCCGAGTGTGGGACTGACTGAGGGATATGGAGACTGGAACTGTGCACGGTGCTCCGAATGTTGGTCTAACTGAGGGATACGGAGACTGGAACTGTGCACGGTGCTCCGAGTGTGGGTCCAACTGAGGGATACGGAGACTGGAACTGTGCACGGTGCTCCGAGTGTGAGTCTGACTGAGGGGTACGGAGACTGGAACTGTGCACGGTGCTCCGAGTGTGGGTCTAACTGAGGGATACGGAGACTCGGACTGTGCACGGTGCTCCGAATGTGGGTATAACTGAGGGATACGGAGACTGGAACTGTGCACGGTGCTCCGAGTCTGGGTCTGACTGAGGGATACGGAGACTGGAACTGTGCACGGTGCTCCGAGTGTGTGTCTAACTGAGGGATACAGAAACTGGAACTGTGCACAGTGCTCCGAGTGTGGGTCTAACTGAGGGATACGGAGACTGGAACTGTGCACGGTGCTCCCAGTGTGGGTCTGACTGAGGGATACGGAGACTGAAACTGTACATGGTGCTCCGAGTGTGGGTCTAACTGAGGGATGCGGAGACTGGAACTGCACGGTGCTCCGAGTGTGGGTCTGACTGACGGATACGGAGACTGGAACTGTGCACGGTGTCCGAGTGTGGGTCGAACTGAGGGATTTGGGGACTGGAACTGTGCACGGTGCTCCGAGTGTGCGTCTGACTGACGGATACGGAGACTGGAACTGTGCACGGTGCTCCGAGTGTGTGTCTAATTGAGGGATACGGAGACTGTAAGTGTGCACAGTGCTCCGAGTGTGGGACTGACTGAGGGATAAGGAGACTGGAACTGTGCACGGTGCTCCGAGTGTGGGTCTAACTGAGGGATAGAGAGACTGGAACTGTGCTCGGTGCTCCGAGTGTGGGTCTAATTGAGGGAAACGGAGACTGTAAGTGTGCACAGTGCTCCGAGTGTGGGACTGACTGAGGGATAAGGAGACTGGAACTGTGCACGGTGCTCCGAGTGTGGGTCTAACTGAGGGATAGAGAGACTGGAACTGTGCACGGTGCTCCGAGTGTGGGTCTAACTGAGGGATACAGAGACTGGAACTGTGCTCGGTGCTCCGAGTGTGGGTCTAACTGAGGGATACGGAGACTGGAACTGTGCACGGTGCTCCGAGTGTGGGTCTAACTGAGGGATAGAGAGACTGGAACTGTGCTCGGTGCTCCGAGTGTGGGTCTAACTGAGGGATACGGAGACTGGAACTGTACACGGTGCTCCGAGTGTGGGTCTGACTGAGGGGTACGGAGACTGGAACTGTGCACGGTGCTCCGAGTGTGGGTCTGACTGAGGCATACGGAGACTGGAACTGTGCATGATGCTCCGAGTGTGTGTCTAACTGATGGATACGGAGACTGGAACTGTGCACGATGCTCCGAGAGTGGGTCTGACTGAGGGATACGGAGACTGGAACTGTACACGGTGCTCCGAGTGTGGGTCTGACTGAGGGATACGGAGACTGGAACTGTGCACGGTGCTCCGAGTGTGGGTCTGACTGAGGCATACGGAGACTGGAACTGTACACGGTGCTCCGGGTGTGTGTCTGACTGAGGGATACAGAGACTGGAACTGTGCATGATGCTCCGAGTGTGTGTCTAACTGATGGATACGGAGACTGGAACTGTGCACGATGCTCCGAGAGTGGGTCTGACTGAGGGATACGGAGACTGGAACTGTACACGGTGCTCCGAGTGTGGGTCTGACTGAGGGATACGGAGACTGGAACTGTGCACGGTGCTCCGAGTGTGGGTCTGACTGAGGCATACGGAGACTGGAACTGTGCATAATGCTCCGAGTGTGTGTCTAACTGATGGATACGGAGACTGGAACTGTGCACGATGCTCCGAGAGTGGGTCTGACTGAGGGATACGGAGACTGAAACTGTACACGGTGCTCCGAGTGTGGGTCTAACTGAGGGATACGGAGACTGGAACTGTGCACGGTGCTCCGAGTGTGGGTCTAACTGTGGGATACGGAGACTGGAACTGTGCACCGTGTTCCGAGTGTGGGTCTGACTGAGGGGTACGGAGACTGGAACTGTGCACGGTGCTCCGAGTGTGGGTCTAACTGAGGGATACGGAGACTGGAACTGTGCACGGTGCTCCGAGTGTGGGACTGACTGAGGGATATGGAGACTGGAACTGTGCACGGTGCTCCGAATGTGGGTCTAACTGAGGGATACGGAGACTGGAACTGTGCACGGTGCTCCGAGTGTGGGTCCAACTGAGGGATACGGAGACTGGAACTGTGCACGGTGCTCCGAGTGTGAGTCTGACTGAGGGGTACGGAGACTGGAACTGTGCACGGTGCTCCGAGTGTGGGTCTAACTGAGGGATACGGAGACTCGGACTGTGCACGGTGCTCCGAATGTGGGTATAACCGAGGGATACGGAGACTGGAACTGTGCACGGTGCTCCGAGTGTGGGTCTGACTGAGGGATACGGAGACTGGAACTGTGCACGGTGCTCCGAGTGTGTGTCTAACTGAGGGATACAGAATCTGGAACTGTGCACAGTGCTCCGAGTGTGGGTCTAACTGAGGGATACGGAGACTGGAACTATGCACGGTGCTCCCAGTGTGGGTCTGACTGAGGGATACGGAGACTGAAACTGTACATGGTGCTCCGAGTGTGGGTCTAACTGAGGGATGCGGAGACTGGAACTGCACGGTGCTCCGAGTGTGGGTCTGACTGACGGATACGGAGACTGGAACTGTGCACGGTGTCCGAGTGTGGGTCGAACTGAGGGATTTGGGGACTGGAACTGTGCACGGTGCTCCGAGTGTCCGTCTGACTGACGGATACGGAGACTGGAACTGTGCACGGTGCTCCGAGTGTGTGTCTAATTGAGGGATACGGAGACTGTAAGTGTGCACAGTGCTCCGAGTGTGGGACTGACTGAGGGATAAGGAGACTGGAACTGTGCACGGTGCTCCGAGTGTGGGTCTAACTGAGGGATAGAGAGACTGGAACTGTGCTCGGTGCTCCGAGTGTGGGTCTAACTGAGGGATACAGAGACTGGAACTGTGCTCGGTGCTCCGAGTGTGGGTCTAACTGAGGGATACGGAGACTGGAACTGTGCACGGTGCTCCGAGTGTGGGTCTCCCTGAGGGATAGAGAGACTGGAACTGTGCTCGGTGCTCCGAGTGTGGGTCTAACTGAGGGATACAGAGACTGGAACTGTGCACGGTGCTCCGAGTGTGGGTCTGACTGAGGGATACGGAGACTGGAACTGTGCATGATGCTCCGAGAGTGTGTCAGACTGAGGGATACGGAGACTGGAACTGTGTACGGTGCTCCGAGTGTGGGTCTAACTGAGGGATACGGAGACTGGAACTGTACACGGTGCTCCGAGTGTGGGTCTGACTGAGGGGTACGGAGACTGGAACTGTGCACGGTGCTCCGAGTGTGGGTCTGACTGAGGCATACGGAGACTGGAACTGTGCATGATGCTCCGAGTGTGTGTCTAACTGATGGATACGGAGACTGGAACTGTGCACGATGCTCCGAGAGTGGGTCTGACTGAGGGATACGGAGACTGGAACTGTACACGGTGCTCCGAGTGTGGGTCTGACTGAGGGATACGGAGACTGGAACTGTGCACGGTGCTCCGAGTGTGGGTCTGACTGAGGCATACGGAGACTGGAACTGTACACGGTGCTCCGGGTGTGTGTCTGACTGAGGGATACAGAGACTGGAACTGTGCATGATGCTCCGAGTGTGTGTCTAACTGATGGATACGGAGACTGGAACTGTGCACGATGCTCCGAGAGTGGGTCTGACTGAGGGATACGGAGACTGGAACTGTACACGGTGCTCCGAGTGTGGGTCTGACTGAGGGATACGGAGACTGGAACTGTGCACGGTGCTCCGAGTGTGGGTCTGACTGAGGCATACGGAGACTGGAACTGTGCATAATGCTCCGAGTGTGTGTCTAACTGATGGATACGGAGACTGGAACTGTGCACGATGCTCCGAGAGTGGGTCTGACTGAGCGATACGGAGACTGAAACTGTACACGGTGCTCCGAGTGTGGGTCTAACTGAGGGATACGGAGACTGGAACTGTGCACGGTGCTCCGAGTGTGGGTCTAACTGTGGGATACGGAGACTGGAACTGTGCACCGTGTTCCGAGTGTGGGTCTGACTGAGGGGTACGGAGACTGGAACTGTGCACGGTGCTCCGAGTGTGTGTCTAACTGAGGGATACGGAGACTGGAACTGTGCACGGTGCTCCGAGTGTGGGACTGACTGAGGGATATGGAGACTGGAACTGTGCACGGTGCTCCGAATGTGGGTCTAACTGAGGGATACGGAGACTGGAACTGTGCACGGTGCTCCGAGTGTGGGTCCAACTGAGGGATACGGAGACTGGAACTGTGCACGGTGCTCCGAGTGTGAGTCTGACTGAGGGGTACGGAGACTGGAACTGTGCACGGTGCTCCGAGTGTGGGTCTAACTGAGGGATACGGAGACTCGGACTGTGCACGGTGCTCCGAATGTGGGTATAACCGAGGGATACGGAGACTGGAACTGTGCACGGTGCTCCGAGTGTGGGTCTGACTGAGGGATACGGAGACTGGAACTGTGCACGGTGCTCCGAGTGTGTGTCTAACTGAGGGATACAGAAACTGGAACTGTGCACAGTGCTCCGAGTGTGGGTCTAACTGAGGGATACGGAGACTGGAACTGTGCACGGTGCTCCCAGTGTGGGTCTGACTGAGGGATACGGAGACTGAAACTGTACATGGTGCTCCGAGTGTGGGTCTAACTGAGGGATGCGGAGACTGGAACTGCACGGTGCTCCGAGTGTGGGTCTGACTGACGGATACGGAGACTGGAACTGTGCACGGTGTCCGAGTGTGGGTCGAACTGAGGGATTTGGGGACTGGAACTGTGCACGGTGCTCCGAGTGTGGGTCTAACTGAGGGATACAGAGACTGGAACTGTGCACGGTGCTCCGAGTGTGGGTCTGACTGAGGGATACGGAGACTGGAACTGTGCATGATGCTCCGAGAGTGTGTCAGACTGAGGGATACGGAGACTGGAACTGTGTACGGTGCTCCGAGTGTGGGTCTAACTGAGGGATACGGAGACTGGAACTGTACACGGTGCTCCGAGTGTGGGTCTGACTGAGGGGTACGGAGACTGGAACTGTGCACGGTGCTCCGAGTGTGGGTCTGACTGAGGCATACGGAGACTGGAACTGTGCATGATGCTCCGAGTGTGTGTCTAACTGATGGATACGGAGACTGGAACTGTGCACGATGCTCCGAGAGTGGGTCTGACTGAGGGATACGGAGACTGGAACTGTACACGGTGCTCCGAGTGTGGGTCTGACTGAGGGATACGGAGACTGGAACTGTGCACGGTGCTCCGAGTGTGGGTCTGACTGAGGCATACGGAGACTGGAACTGTACACGGTGCTCCGGGTGTGTGTCTGACTGAGGGATACAGAGACTGGAACTGTGCATGATGCTCCGAGTGTGTGTCTAACTGATGGATACGGAGACTGGAACTGTGCACGATGCTCCGAGAGTGGGTCTGACTGAGGGATACGGAGACTGGAACTGTACACGGTGCTCCGAGTGTGGGTCTGACTGAGGGATACGGAGACTGGAACTGTGCACGGTGCTCCGAGTGTGGGTCTGACTGAGGCATACGGAGACTGGAACTGTGCATAATGCTCCGAGTGTGTGTCTAACTGATGGATACGGAGACTGGAACTGTGCACGATGCTCCGAGAGTGGGTCTGACTGAGGGATACGGAGACTGAAACTGTACACGGTGCTCCGAGTGTGGGTCTAACTGAGGGATACGGAGACTGGAACTGTGCACGGTGCTCCGAGTGTGGGTCTAACTGTGGGATACGGAGACTGGAACTGTGCACCGTGTTCCGAGTGTGGGTCTGACTGAGGGGTACGGAGACTGGAACTGTGCACGGTGCTCCGAGTGTGTGTCTAACTGAGGGATACGGAGACTGGAACTGTGCACGGTGCTCCGAGTGTGGGACTGACTGAGGGATATGGAGACTGGAACTGTGCACGGTGCTCCGAATGTGGGTCTAACTGAGGGATACGGAGACTGGAACTGTGCACGGTGCTCCGAGTGTGGGTCCAACTGAGGGATACGGAGACTGGAACTGTGCACGGTGCTCCGAGTGTGAGTCTGACTGAGGGGTACGGAGACTGGAACTGTGCACGGTGCTCCGAGTGTGGGTCTAACTGAGGGATACGGAGACTCGGACTGTGCACGGTGCTCCGAATGTGGGTATAACCGAGGGATACGGAGACTGGAACTGTGCACGGTGCTCCGAGTGTGGGTCTGACTGAGGGATACGGAGACTGGAACTGTGCACGGTGCTCCGAGTGTGTGTCTAACTGAGGGATACAGAAACTGGAACTGTGCACAGTGCTCCGAGTGTGGGTCTAACTGAGGGATACGGAGACTGGAACTGTGCACGGTGCTCCCAGTGTGGGTCTGACTGAGGGATACGGAGACTGAAACTGTACATGGTGCTCCGAGTGTGGGTCTAACTGAGGGATGCGGAGACTGGAACTGCACGGTGCTCCGAGTGTGGGTCTGACTGACGGATACGGAGACTGGAACTGTGCACGGTGTCCGAGTGTGGGTCGAACTGAGGGATTTGGGGACTGGAACTGTGCACGGTGCTCCGAGTGTGCGTCTGACTGACGGATACGGAGACTGGAACTGTGCACGGTGCTCCGAGTGTGTGTCTAATTGAGGGATACGGAGACTGTAAGTGTGCACAGTGCTCCGAGTGTGGGACTGACTGAGGGATAAGGAGACTGGAACTGTGCACGGTGCTCCGAGTGTGGGTCTAACTGAGGGATAGAGAGACTGGAACTGTGCTCGGTGCTCCGAGTGTGGGTCTAACTGAGGGATACAGAGACTGGAACTGTGCTCGGTGCTCCGAGTGTGGGTCTAACTGAGGGATACGGAGACTGGAACTGTGCACGGTGCTCCGAGTGTGGGTCTAACTGAGGGATAGAGAGACTGGAACTGTGCTCGGTGCTCCGAGTGTGGGTCTAACTGAGGGATACAGAGACTGGAACTGTGCACGGTGCTCCGAGTGTGGGTCTGACTGAGGGATACGGAGACTGAAACTGTACATGGAGCTCCCAGTGTGGGTCTAACTGAGGGATACGGAGACTGGAACTGTGCATGATGCTCCGAGAGTGTGTCAGACTGAGGGATACGGAGACTGGAACTGTGTACGGTGCTCCGAGTGTGGATCTAACTGAGGGATACGGAGACTGGAACCTTGCACGGTGCTCCGAGTGTGGGTCTAACTGACGGATACGGAGACTGGGACTGTGCACGGTGCTCCGAATGTGTGTATAACTGAGGGATACGGAGACTGGAACTGTGCACGGTGCTCCGAGTGTGGGTCTGACTGAGGGATACGGAGACTGGAACTGTGCACGGTGCTCCGAGTGTGTGTCTAACTGAGGGATACAGAAACTGGAACTGTGCACAGTGCTCCGAGTGTGGGTCTAACTGAGGGATACGGAGACTGAAACTGTGCACGGTGCTCCATGTGTGGGTCTAACTGAGGGATACGGAGACTGGAACTGTGCACGGTGCTCCGAGTGTGGGTCTGACTGAGGGATAGGGAGACTGAAACTGTACATGGTGCTCCGAGTGTGGGTCTAACTGAGGGATACGGAGACTGGAACTGTGCACGGTGCTCCAAGTGTGGGTCTAACTGATGGATACGGTGACTGGGACTGTGCACGGTGCTCCGAGTGTGGGTATAACTGAGGGATACGGAGACTGGAACTGTGCACAGTGCTCCGAGTGTGGGTCTAACTGTGGAATAGGAGACTGGAACTGTGCACGGTGCTCCGAGTGTGGGTCTGACTGAGCGATACGGAGACTGGAACTGTGCACGGTGCTCCGGGTGTGTGTCTAGCTGAGGGATACAGAGACTGGAACTGTGCACAGTGCTCCGAGTGTGGGTCTAAATGAGGGATACGGAGACTGGAACTGTGCACGGTGCTCCGAGTGTGGGTCCAACGGAGGGATACGGAGACTGGAACTGTGCACGGTGCTCCGAGTGTGAGTCTGACTGAGGGGTACGGAGACTGGAACTGTCCACGGTGCTCCGAGTGTGGGTCTAACTGACGGATACGGAGACTGGGACTGTGCACGGTGCTCCGAATGTGGGTATAACTGAGGGATACGGAGACCGGAACTGTGTACGGTGCTCCGAGTGTGGGTCTAACAGAGGGATACGGAGACTGGAACTGTGCACGGTGCTCCGAGTGTGGGTCTGACTGAGGGATACGGAGACTGGAACTGTGCACGGTGCTCCGAGTGTGTGTCTAACTGAGGGATACAGAAACTGGAACTGTGCACAGTGCTCCGAGTGTGGGTCTAACTGAGGGATACGGAGACTGAAACTGTGCACGGTGCTCCATGTGTGGGTCTAACTGATGGATACGGTGACTGGGACTGTGCACGGTGCTCCGAGTGTGGGTATAACTGAGGGATACGGAGACTGGAACTGTGCACAGTGCTCCGAGTGTGGGTCTAACTGTGGGATAGGAGACTGGAACTGTGCACGGTGCTCCGAGTGTGGGTCTGACTGAGCGATACGGAGACTGGAACTGTGCATGGTGCTCCGAGTGTGTGTCTAGCTGAGGGATACAGAGACTGGAACTGTGCACGGTACTCCGAGTGTGGGTCTAACTGAGGGATACGGAGACTGGAACTGTGCATGGTGCTCCGAGTGTGAGTCTGACTGAGGGGTACGGAGACTGGAACTGTGCACAGTGCTCCGAGTGTGGGTCTAACTGACGGATACGGAGACTGGGACTGTGCACGGTGCTCCGAGTGTGGGTCTAACTGAGGGATACGGAGACTGGAACTGTGCACAGTGCTCCGAGTGTGGGTCTGACTGAGGGATACGGAGACTGGAACTGTGCACGGTGCTCCGAGTGTGTGTCTCACTGAGGGATACAGAAACTGGAACTGTGCACAGTGCTCCGAGTGTGGGTCTAACTGAGGGATACGGAGACTGAAACTGTGCACGGTGCTCCATGTGTGGGTCTAACTGAGGGATACGGAGACTGGAACTGTGCACGGTGCTCCGAGTGTGGGTCTGACTGAGGGATACGGAGACTGGAACTGTACACGGTGCTCCGAGTGTGGGTCTGACTGAGGGATACGGAGACTGGAACTGTGCACGGTGCTCCGAGTGTGGGTCTGACTGAGGCATACGGAGACTGGAACTGTGCATGATGCTCCGAGTGTGTGTCTAACTGATGGATACGGAGACTGTAACTGTGCACGATGCTCCGAGAGTGGGTCTGACTGAGGGATACGGAGACTGAAACTGTACACGGTGCTCCGAGTGTGGGTCTAACTGAGGGATACGGAGACTGGAACTGTGCACGGTGCTCCGAGTGTGGGTCTAACTGTGGGATACGGAGACTGGAACTGTGCACCGTGTTCCGAGTGTGGGTCTGACTGAGGGGTACGGAGACTGGAACTGTGCACGGTGCTCCGAGTGTGTGTCTAACTGAGGGATACGGAGACTGGAACTGTGCACGGTGCTCCGAGTGTGGGACTGACTGAGGGATATGGAGACTGGAACTGTGCACGGTGCTCCGAATGTGGGTCTAACTGAGGGATACGGAGACTGGAACTGTGCACGGTGCTCCGAGTGTGGGTCCAACTGAGGGATACGGAGACTGGAACTGTGCACGGTGCTCCGAGTGTGAGTCTGACTGAGGGGTACGGAGACTGGAACTGTGCACGGTGCTCCGAGTGTGGGTCTAACTGAGGGATACGGAGACTCGGACTGTGCACGGTGCTCCGAATGTGAGTCTGACTGAGGGGTACGGAGACTGGAACTGTGCACGGTGCTCCGAATGTGGGTATAACTGAGGGATACGGAGACTGGAACTGTGCACGGTGCTCCGAGTGTGGGTCTGACTGAGGGATACGGAGACTGGAACTGTGCACGGTGCTCTGAGTGTGTGTCTAACTGAGGGATACAGAAACTGGAACTGTGCACAGTGCTCCGAGTGTGGGTCTAACTGAGGGATACGGAGACTGGAACTGTGCACGGTGCTCCCAGTGTGGGTCTGACTGAGGGATACGGAGACTGAAACTGTACATGGTGCTCCGAGTGTGGGTCTAACTGAGGGATGCGGAGACTGGAACTGCACGGTGCTCCGAGTGTGGGTCTGACTGACGGATACGGAGACTGGAACTGTGCACGGTGTCCGAGTGTGGGTCGAACTGAGGGATTTGGGGACTGGAACTGTGCACGGTGCTCCGAGTGTGCGTCTGACTGACGGATACGGAGACTGGAACTGTGCACGGTGCTCCGAGTGTGTGTCTAATTGAGGGATACGGAGACTGTAAGTGTGCACAGTGCTCCGAGTGTGGGACTGACTGAGGGATAAGGAGACTGGAACTGTGCACGGTGCTCCCAGTGTGGGTCTGACTGAGGGATACGGAGACTGAAACTGTACATGGTGCTCCGAGTGTGGGTCTAACTGAGGGATGCGGAGACTGGAACTGCACGGTGCTCCGAGTGTGGGTCTGACTGACGGATACGGAGACTGGAACTGTGCACGGTGTCCGAGTGTGGGTCGAACTGAGGGATTTGGGGACTGGAACTGTGCACGGTGCTCCGAGTGTGCGTCTGACTGACGGATACGGAGACTGGAACTGTGCACGGTGCTCCGAGTGTGTGTCTAATTGAGGGATACGGAGACTGTAAGTGTGCACAGTGCTCCGAGTGTGGGACTGACTGAGGGATAAGGAGACTGGAACTGTGCACGTTGCTCCGAGTGTGGGTCTAACTGAGGGATAGAGAGACTGGAACTGTGCTCGGTGCTCCGAGTGTGGGTCTAACTGAGGGATACAGAGACTGGAACTGTGCTCGGTGCTCCGAGTGTGGGTCTAACTGAGGGATACGGAGACTGGAACTGTGCACGGTGCTCCGAGTGTGGGTCTAACTGAGGGATAGAGAGACTGGAACTGTGCACGGTGCTCCGAGTGTGGGTCTGACTGAGGGATACGGAGACTGAAACTGTACATGGAGCTCCCAGTGTGGGTCTAACTGAGGGATACGGAGACTGGAACTGTGCATGATGCTCCGAGAGTGTGTCAGACTGAGGGATACGGAGACTGGAACTGTGTACGGTGCTCCGAGTGTGGATCTAACTGAGGGATACGGAGACTGGAACTGTGCACGGTGCTCCGAGTGTGGGTCTAACTGAGGGATACGGAGACTGGAACTGTGCACAGTGCTCCGAGTGTGGGTCTAAATGAGGGATACGGAGACTGTAACTGTGCACGGTACTCCGAGTGTGGGTCCAACTGAGGGATACGGAGACTGGAACTGTGCACGGTGCTCCGAGTGTGAGTCTGACTGAGGGGTACGGAGACTGGAACTGTCCACGGTGCTCCGAGTGTGGGTCTAACTGACGGATACGGAGACTGGGACTGTGCACGGTGCTCCGAATGTGGGTATAACTGAGGGATACGGAGACTGGAACTGTGCACGGTGCTCCGAGTGTGTGTCTAACTGAGGGATACAGAAACTGGAACTGTGCACAGTGCTCCGAGTGTGGGTCTAACTGAGGGATACGGAGACTGAAACTGTGCACGGTGCTCCATGTGTGGGTCTAACTGAGGGATACGGAGACTGGAACTGTGCACGGTGCTCCGAGTGTGGGTCTGACTGAGGGATAGGGAGACTGAAACTGTACATGGTGCTCCGAGTGTGGGTCTAACTGAGGGATACGGAGACTGGAACTGTGCACGGTGCTCCAAGTGTGGGTCTAACTGATGGATACGGTGACTGGGACTGTGCACGGTGCTCCGAGTGTGGGTATAACTGAGGGATACGGAGACTGGAACTGTGCACAGTGCTCCGAGTGTGGGTCTAACTGTGGAATAGGAGACTGGAACTGTGCACGGTGCTCCGGGTGTGTGTCTAGCTGAGGGATACAGAGACTGGAACTGTGCACAGTGCTCCGAGTGTGGGTCTAAATGAGGGATACGGAGACTGGAACTGTGCACGGTGCTCTGAGTGTGGGTCCAACTGAGGGATACGGAGACTGGAACTGTGCACGGTGCTCCGAGTGTGAGTCTGACTGAGGGGTACGGAGACTGGAACTGTCCACGGTGCTCCGAGTGTGGGTCTAACTGACGGATACGGAGACTGGGACTGTGCACGGTGCTCCGAATGTGGGTATAACTGAGGGATACGGAGACCGGAACTGTGTACGGTGCTCCGAGTGTGGGTCTAACAGAGGGATACGGAGACTGGAACTGTGCACGGTGCTCCGAGTGTGGGTCTGACTGAGGGATACGGAGACTGGAACTGTGCACGGTGCTCCGAGTGTGTGTCTAACTGAGGGATACAGAAACTGGAACTGTGCACAGTGCTCCGAGTGTGGGTCTAACTGAGGGATACGGAGACTGAAACTGTGCACGGTGCTCCATGTGTGGGTCTAACTGATGGATACGGTGACTGGGACTGTGCACGGTGCTCCGAGTGTGGGTATAACTGAGGGATACGGAGACTGGAACTGTGCACAGTGCTCCGAGTGTGGGTCTAACTGTGGGATAGGAGACTGGAACTGTGCACGGTGCTCCGAGTGTGGGTCTGACTGAGCGATACGGAGACTGGAACTGTGCATGGTGCTCCGAGTGTGTGTCTAGCTGAGGGATACAGAGACTGGAACTGTGCACGGTACTCCGAGTGTGGGTCCAACTGAGGGATACGGAGACTGGAACTGTGCACGGTACTCCGAGTGTGGGTCTAACTGAGGGATACGGAGACTGGAACTGTGCACGGTGCTCCGAGTGTGAGTCTGACTGAGGGGTACGGAGACTGGAACTGTGCACAGTGCTCCGAGTGTGGGTCTAACTGACGGATACGGAGACTGGGACTGTGCACGGTGCTCCGAGTGTGGGTCTGACTGAGGGATACGGAGACTGGAACTGTGCACGGTGCTCCGAGTGTGTGTCTAACTGAGGGATACAGAAACTGGAACTGTGCACAGTGCTCCGAGTGTGGGTCTAACTGAGGGATACGGAGACTGAAACTGTGCACGGTGCTCCATGTGTGGGTCTAACTGAGGGATACGGAGACTGGAACTGTGCACGGTGCTCCGAGTGTGGGTCTGACTGAGGGATACGGAGACTGGAACTGTACACGGTGCTCCGAGTGTGGGTCTGACTGAGGGATACGGAGACTGGAACTGTGCACGGTGCTCCGAGTGTGGGTCTGACTGAGGCATACGGAGACTGGAACTGTGCATGATGCTCCGAGTGTGTGTCTAACTGATGGATACGGAGACTGGAACTGTGCACGATGCTCCGAGAGTGGGTCTGACTGAGGGATACGGAGACTGAAACTGTACACGGTGCTCCGAGTGTGGGTCTAACTGAGGGATACGGAGACTGGAACTGTGCACGGTGCTCCGAGTGTGGGTCTAACTGTGGGATACGGAGACTGGAACTGTGCACCGTGTTCCGAGTGTGGGTCTGACTGAGGGGTACGGAGACTGGAACTGTGCACGGTGCTCCGAGTGTGTGTCTAACTGAGGGATACGGAGACTGGAACTGTGCACGGTGCTCCGAGTGTGGGACTGACTGAGGGATATGGAGACTGGAACTGTGCACGGTGCTCCGAATGTGGGTCTAACTGAGGGATACGGAGACTGGAACTGTGCACGGTGCTCCGAGTGTGGGTCCAACTGAGGGATACGGAGACTGGAACTGTGCACGGTGCTCCGAGTGTGAGTCTGACTGAGGGGTACGGAGACTGGAACTGTGCACGGTGCTCCGAGTGTGGGTCTAACTGAGGGATACGGAGACTCGGACTGTGCACGGTGCTCCGAATGTGGGTATAACTGAGGGATACGGAGACTGGAACTTTGCACGGTGCTCCGAGTGTGGGTCTGACTGAGGGATACGGAGACTGGAACTGTGCACGGTGCTCCGAGTGTGTGTCTAACTGAGGGATACAGAAACTGGAACTGTGCACAGTGCTCCGAGTGTGGGTCTAACTGAGGGATACGGAGACTGGAACTGTGCACGGTGCTCCCAGTGTGGGTCTGACTGAGGGATACGGAGACTGAAACTGTACATGGTGCTCCGAGTGTGGGTCTAACTGAGGGATGCGGAGACTGGAACTGCACGGTGCTCCGAGTGTGGGTCTGACTGACGGATACGGAGACTGGAACTGTGCACGGTGTCCGAGTGTGGGTCGAACTGAGGGATTTGGGGACTGGAACTGTGCACGGTGCTCCGAGTGTGCGTCTGACTGACGGATACGGAGACTGGAACTGTGCACGGTGCTCCGAGTGTGTGTCTAATTGAGGGATACGGAGACTGTAAGTGTGCACAGTGCTCCGAGTGTGGGACTGACTGAGGGATAAGGAGACTGGAACTGTGCACGGTGCTCCGAGTGTGGGTCTAACTGAGGGATAGAGAGACTGGAACTGTGCTCGGTGCTCCGAGTGTGGGTCTAACTGAGGGATACAGAGACTGGAACTGTGCTCGGTGCTCCGAGTGTGGGTCTAACTGAGGGATACGGAGACTGGAACTGTGCACGGTGCTCCGAGTGTGGGTCTAACTGAGGGATAGAGAGACTGGAGCTGTGCACAGTGCTCCGAGTGTGGGTCTGACTGAGGGATACGGAGACTGGAACTGTGCACGGTGCTCCGAGTGTGTGTCTAACTGAGGGATACAGAAACTGGAACTGTGCACAGTGCTCCGAGTGTGGGTCTAACTGAGGGATACGGAGACTGAAACTGTTCACGGTGCTCCATGTGTGGGTCTAACTGAGGGATACGGAGACTGGAACTGTGCACGGTGCTCCGAGTGTGGGTCTGACTGAGGGATAGGGAGACTGAAACTGTACATGGTGCTCCGAGTGTGGGTCTAACTGAGGGATACGGAGACTGGAACTGTGCACGGTGCTCCAAGTGTGGGTCTAACTGATGGATACGGTGACTGGGACTGTGCACGGTGCTCCGAGTGTGGGTATAACTGAGGGATACGGAGACTGGAACTGTGCACAGTGCTCCGAGTGTGGGTCTAACTGTGGGATAGGAGACTGGAACTGTGCACGGTGCTCCGAGTGTGGGTCTGACTGAGCGATACGGAGACTGGAACTGTGCACGGTGCTCCGAGTGTGTGTCTAGCTGAGGGATACAGAGACTGGAACTGTGCACAGTGCTCCGAGTGTGGGTCTAAATGAGGGATACGGACACTGGAACTGTGCACGGTGCTCCGAGTGTGGGTCCAACTGAGGGATACGGAGACTGGAACTGTGCACGGTGCTCCGAGTGTGAGTCTGACTGAGGGGTACGGAGACTGGAACTGTCCACGGTGCTCCGTGTGTGGGTCTAACTGACGGATACGGAGACTGGGACTGTACACGGTGCTCCGAATGTGGGTATAACTGAGGGATACGGAGACCGGAACTGTGCACGGTGCTCCGAGTGTGGGTCTAACTGAGGGATACGGAGACTGGAACTGTGCACGGTGCTCCGAGTGTGGGTCTGACTGAGGGATACGGAGACTGGAACTGTGCACGGTGCTCCGAGTGTGTGTCTAACTGAGGGATACAGAAACTGGAACTGTGCACAGTGCTCCGAGTGTGGGTCTAACTGAGGGATACGGAGACTGAAACTGTGCACGGTGCTCCATGTGTGGGTCTAACTGAGGGATACGGAGACTGGAACTGTGCACGGTCCTCCGAGTGTGGTCTGACTGAGGGATACGGAGACTGAAACTGTACATGGTGCTCCGAGTGTGGGTCTAACTGAGGGATACGGAGACTGGAACTGTGCACGGTGCTCCGACTGTGGGTCTGACTGAGCGATACGGAGACTGGAACTGTGCACGGTGCTCCGAGTGTGGGTCTAACTGAGGGATAGAGAGACTGGAGCTGTGCACAGTGCTCCGAGTGTGGGTCTGACTGAGGGATACGGAGACTGGAACTGTGCACGGTGCTCCGAGTGTGTGTCTAACTGAGGGATACAGAAACTGGAACTGTGCACAGTGCTCCGAATGTGGGTATAACTGAGGGATACGGAGACCGGAACTGTGCACGGTGCTCCGAGTGTGGGTCTAACTGAGGGATACGGAGACTGGAACTGTGCACGGTGCTCCGAGTGTGGGTCTGACTGAGGGATACGGAGACTGGAACTGTGCACGGTGCTCCGAGTGTGTGTCTAACTGAGGGATACAGAAACTGGAACTGTGCACAGTGCTCCGAGTGTGGGTCTAACTGAGGGATACGGAGACTGAAACTGTGCACGGTGCTCCATGTGTGGGTCTAACTGAGGGATACGGAGACTGGAACTGTGCACGGTCCTCCGAGTGTGGTCTGACTGAGGGATACGGAGACTGAAACTGTACATGGTGCTCCGAGTGTGGGTCTAACTGAGGGATACGGAGACTGGAACTGTGCACGGTGCTCCGACTGTGGGTCTAACTGAGGGATACGGAGACTGGAACTGTGCACGGTGCTCCGAGTGTGGGTCTAACTGAGGGATAGAGAGACTGGAGCTGTGCACAGTGCTCCGAGTGTGGGTCTGACTGAGGGATACGGAGACTGGAACTGTGCACGGTGCTCCGAGTGTGTGTCTAACTGAGGGATACAGAAACTGGAACTGTGCACAGTGCTCCGAGTGTGGGTCTAACTGAGGGATACGGAGACTGAAACTGTTCACGGTGCTCCATGTGTGGGTCTAACTGAGGGATACGGAGACTGGAACTGTGCACGGTGCTCCGAGTGTGGGTCTGACTGAGGGATAGGGAGACTGAAACTGTACATGGTGCTCCGAGTGTGGGTCTAACTGAGGGATACGGAGACTGGAACTGTGCACGGTGCTCCAAGTGTGGGTCTAACTGATGGATACGGTGACTGGGACTGTGCACGGTGCTCCGAGTGTGGGTATAACTGAGGGATACGGAGACTGGAACTGTGCACAGTGCTCCGAGTGTGGGTCTAACTGTGGGATAGGAGACTGGAACTGTGCACGGTGCTCCGAGTGTGGGTCTGACTGAGCGATACGGAGACTGGAACTGTGCACGGTGCTCCGAGTGTGTGTCTAGCTGAGGGATACAGAGACTGGAACTGTGCACAGTGCTCCGAGTGTGGGTCTAAATGAGGGATACGGACACTGGAACTGTGCACGGTGCTCCGAGTGTGGGTCCAACTGAGGGATACGGAGACTGGAACTGTGCACGGTGCTCCGAGTGTGAGTCTGACTGAGGGGTACGGAGACTGGAACTGTCCACGGTGCTCCGTGTGTGGGTCTAACTGACGGATACGGAGACTGGGACTGTACACGGTGCTCCGAATGTGGGTATAACTGAGGGATACGGAGACCGGAACTGTGCACGGTGCTCCGAGTGTGGGTCTAACTGAGGGATACGGAGACTGGAACTGTGCACGGTGCTCCGAGTGTGGGTCTGACTGAGGGATACGGAGACTGGAACTGTGCACGGTGCTCCGAGTGTGTGTCTAACTGAGGGATACAGAAACTGGAACTGTGCACAGTGCTCCGAGTGTGGGTCTAACTGAGGGATACGGAGACTGAAACTGTGCACGGTGCTCCATGTGTGGGTCTAACTGAGGGATACGGAGACTGGAACTGTGCACGGTCCTCCGAGTGTGGTCTGACTGAGGGATACGGAGACTGAAACTGTACATGGTGCTCCGAGTGTGGGTCTAACTGAGGGATACGGAGACTGGAACTGTGCACGGTGCTCCGACTGTGGGTCTGACTGAGCGATACGGAGACTGGAACTGTGCACGGTGCTCCGAGTGTGTGTCTAGCTAAGGGATACAGAGACTGGAACTGTGCACAGTGCTCCGAGTGTGGGTCTGATTGAGGGATACGGAGACTGAAACTGTACATGGTGCTCCGAGTGTTGGTCTAACCGAGGGATACTGAGACTGTAAGTGTGCACGGTGCTCCGAGTGTGGGACTGACTGAGGGATACGGAGACTGGAACTGTGCACGGTGCTCCGAGTGTGGGTCTAACTGAGGGATAGAGAGACTGGAACTGTGCTCGGTGCTCCGAGTGTGGGTCTAACTGAGGGATACGGAGACTGTAAGTGTGCACGGTGCTCCGAGTGTGGGTCTAACTGAGGGATACAGAGACTGGAACTGTGCACGGTGCTCCGAGTGTGTGTCTAACTGAGGGATACAGAGACTGGAACTGTGCACGGTGCTCCGAGTGTGGGTCTAACTGAGGGATACAGAGACTGGAACTGTGCACGGTGCTCCGACTGTGGGTCTGACTGAGGGATACAGAGACTGGAACTGTGCACAGTGTTCCGAGTGTGGGTCTGACTGAGGGATACGGAGAAAGGAACCGTTCACGGTGCTCCGAGTGTGGGTCTAACTGAGGGATACGGAGACTGGATCTGTGCACAGTGCTCTGAGTGTGGGTCTAACTGAGGGATACGGAGACTGGAAATGTACACGGTGCTCCGAGTGTGGGTCTAACTGAGGGATACGGAGACTGGAACTGTGCACAGTGCTCTGAGTGTGGGTCTAACTGAGGGATACGGAGACTGGATCTGTGCACGATGCACCGAGAGTTGGTCTGACTGAGGGATACGGAGGCTGGAAGTGTGCACGGTGCTCCGAGTGTGGGTCTGACTGAGGGATACGGAGACTGGAACTGTGCACGGTGCTCCGAGTGTGGGTCTGACTGAGGGATACGGAGGCTAGAACTGTGCACGGTGCTCCGAGTGTGGGACTGACTGAGGGATACGGAGGCTGGAACTGTGCACGGTGCTCCGAGTGTGTGTCTAACTCAGGAATACGGAGACTGGAACTGTACACGGTGCTCCGAGTGTGGGTCTAACTGAGGAATACGGAGACTGGAACTGTGCACGGTGCTACGAGTGTGGGACTGACTGAGGGATACGGAGGCTGTAAGTGTGCACGGTGCTCCGAGTGTGGGTCTAACTGAGGGATACAGAGACTGGAACTGTGCACGGTGCTCCGACTGTGGGTCTGTCTGAGGGATCCAGAGACTGGAACTGTGCACAGTGCTCCGAATGTGGGTCTAACTGAGGGATACGGAGGCTGGAACTGTGCACAGTGCTCCGAGTGTGGGTCTGACTGAGCGATACGGAGACTGGAACTGTGCACGGTGCTCCGAGTGTGTGTCTAGCTGAGGGATACAGAGACTGGAACTGTGCACAGTGCTCCGAGTGTGGGTCTAAATGAGGGATATGGAGACTGGAACTGTGCACGGTGCTCCGAGTGTGGGTCCAACTGAGGGATACGGAGACTGGAACTGTGCACGGTGCTCCGAGTGTGGGTCTGACTGAGCGATACGGAGACTGGAACTGTGCACGGTGCTCCGAGTGTGTGTCTAGCTGAGGGATACAGAGACTGGAACTGTGCACAGTGCTCCGATTGTGGGTCTAAATGAGGGATACGGAGACTGGAACTGTGCACGGTGCTCCGAGTGTGGGTCTAACTGAGGGATAGAGACTGGAACTGTGCACGGTGCTCCGAGTGTGGGTCTGACTGAGGGATACAGAGACTGGACCTGTGCACACTGCTCCGAGTGTCGGTCTAACTGAGGGATACGGAGACTGGAACTGTGCACAGTGCTCTGAGTGTGGGTCTAACTGAGGGATACGGAGACTGGAACTGTACACGGTACTCCGAATGTGGGTCTGACTGAGGGATACGGAGACTGGAATTGTGCACGGTTCTCCGAGTGTGGGTATTACTGAGGGATACGGAGACTGGAACTGTGCACAGTGCTCCGAGTGTGGGACTGACTGAGGGATACGGAGACTGGAACTGTGCACGATGCTCCGAGTGTGGGTCTAACTGAGGGATACGGAGGCTGGAACTGTGCACGGTGCTCCGAGTGTGGGTCTGACTGAGGGATACGGAGACTGGAACTGTGCACAGTGTTCCGAGTGTGGGTCTGACTGAGGGATACGGAGACTGGAACTGTGCACGGTGCTCCGAGTGTGTGTCTAGCTGAGGGATACAGAGACTGGAACTGTGCACAGTGCTCCGAGTGTGGGTCTAACTGAGGTATACGGAGACTCGAACTGTACACGGTGCTCCGAGTGTAGGTCTAACTGAGGAATACGGAGACTGGAACTGTGCACGGTGCTCCGAGTGTGGGTCTGACTGAGGGGTACGGAGACTGAAACTGTACATGGTGCTCCGAGTGTGGGTCTAACTGAGGGATACGGAGACTGGAACTGTGCACGGTGCTCTGAGTGTGGGTCTAACTGAGGGATAGAGAGACTGGAATTGTGCTCGGTGCTCCGAGTGTGGGTCTAACTGACGGATGGAGACTGGAACTGTGCACGGTGCTCCGAGTGTGGGTCTAACTGAGGGATACGGAGACTGAAAGTGTGCACGGTGCTCCGAGTGTGGGTCTGACTGAGGGATACGGAGACTGGAACTGTGCTCGGTGCTCCGAGTGTGGGTCTAACTGAGGGATAGAGAGACTGGAACTGTGCACGGTGCTCCGAGTGTGGGTCTAACTGAGGGATAGAGAGACTGGAATTGTGCTCGGTGCTCCGAGTGTGGGTCTAACTGAGGGATGGAGACTGGAACTGTGCACGGTGCTCCGAGTGTGGGTCTAACTGAGGGATGGAGACTGGAACTGTGCACGGTGCTCCGAGTAGGGGTCAATCTTAGGGATACGGAGACTGGAACAGATAACAGTGCTCCGAGTGTGGGTTTAACTGAGGGATACGGAGAAAGGAACCATGCACGGTGCTCCGAGTGTGGGTCTGACTGAGGGATACGGAGGCTGGAACTGTGCACGGTGCTCCGAGTGTTGGACTGACTGAGGGATACGGAGACTGTAACTGTACACGGTGCTCCGAGTGTGGGTCTAACTGAGGGATACGGAGACTGGAACTGTGCACAGTTCTCCGAGTGTGGGTCTGACTGAGGTATACGGAGACTCGAACTGTACACGGTGCTCCGAGTGTGGGTCTAACTGAGGGATACGGAGACTGGAACTGTGCACGGTGCTCTGAGTGTGGGTCTAACTGAGGGATAGAGAGACTGGAATTGTGCTCGGTGCTCCGAGTGTGGGTCTAACTGAGGGATGGAGACTGGAACTGTGCACGGTGCTCCGAGTGTGGGTCTAACTGAGGGATACGGAGACTGGAACTGTGCACGGTGCTCCGAATGTGGGTCTAACTGAGGGACAGAGAGACTGGAACTGTGCACGGTGCTCCGAGTGTAGGTCTAACTGAGGGATAGAGAGACTGGAACTGTGCACGGTGCTCCGAGTGTGGGTCTAACTGAGGGATACGGAGACTGGAACTGTGCACGGTGCTCCGAGTGTGGGTATAACTGAGGGATACGGAGACTGGAACTGTGCACAGTGCTCCGAGTGTGGGTCTAACTGAGGGATACGGAGACTGGAACTGTGCACGGTGCTCCAAGTGTGGGTCTAACTGAGGGATACGGAGACTGGAACTGTGCACGGTGCTCCGATTGTGGGTCTAACTGAGGGATACAGAGATTGGAACTGTGCACAGTGCTCCGAGTTGGGGTCTGACTGAGGGCTACAGAGACTGGAACTGTGCACAGTGCTCCGAGTGTGGGTCTAACTGAGGGATACGGAGACTGGAACTCTGCACAGTGCTCCGAGTTGGGGTCTGACTGAGGGATACAGAGAGTGGAACTGTGCACAGTGCTCCGAGTGTGGGTCAATCTTAGGGATACGGAGACTGGAACAGATAACAGTGCTCCGAGTGTGGGTCTAACTGAGGGATACGGAGACTGGAACTGTGCACGGTGCTCCGAGTGTGGGTCAATCTTAGGGATACGGAGACTGGAACCGATAACAGTGCTCCGAGTGTGGGTCTAACTGAGGGAAACGGAGAAAGGAACCATGCACGGTGCTCTGAGTGTGGGTCTAACTGAGGGATACGGAGACTGGAACTGTGCACAGTGCTCTGAGTGTGGGTCTAACTGAGGGATACGGTGACCTGAACTGTACACGGTGCTCCGAGTGTGGGTCTAACTGAGGGGTACGGAGACTGGAACTGTGCACGGTGCTCCGAGTGTGGGACTGACTGAGGGATACGGAGGCTGGAACTGTGCACGGTGCTCCGAGTGTGGGTCTAACTGAGGGATACGGAGACTGGAACTGTGCACAGTTCTCCGAGTGTTGGTCTGTCTGAGGGATACGGAGACTGGAACTGTGCACGGTGCTCCAAGTGTGGGTCTAACTGAGGGATACGGAGACTGTAACTGTGCACGGTGCTCCGAGTGTGGGTCTAACTGAGGGATACGGAGACTGGGACTGTGTACGGTGCTCCGAGTGTGGGTATAACTGAGGGGTACGGAGACTGGAACTGTGCACGGTGCTCCGAGTGTGGGACTGACTGAGGGATACGGAGGCTGGAACTGTGCACGGTGCTCCGAGTGTGGGTCTAACTGAGGGATACGGAGACTGGAACTGTGCACAGTTCTCCGAGTGTGGGTCTGTCTGAGGGATACGGAGACTGGAACTGTGCACGGTGCTCCAAGTGTGGGTCTAACTGAGGGATACGGAGACTGTAACTGTGCACGGTGCTCCGAGTGTGGGTCTAACTGAGGGATACGGAGACTGGGACTGTGTACGGTGCTCCGAGTGTGGGTATAACTGAGGGATACGGAGACTGGAACTGTGCACAGTGCTCCGAGTGTGGGTCTAACTGAGGGCTACGGAGACTGGAACTGTGCACGGTGCTCCGAGTGTGGGTCTGACTGAGCGATACGGAGACTGGAACTGTGCACGGTGCTCCGAGTGTGGGTCTAACTGAGGGATACAGAGACTGGAACTGTGCACGGTGCTCCGAGTGTGGGTCTAACTGAGGGATACGGAGACTGGAACTGTGCATGGTGCTCCGAGTGTGGGTCTGACTGAGGGATACGGAGACTGAAACTGTACATGGTGCTCTGAGTGTGGGTCTAACTGAGGGATACTGAGACTGGAACTGTGCATGATGCTCCGAGTGTGGGACTGACTGAGGGATACGGAGACCGGAACTGTGCACGGTGCTCCGAGTGTGGGTCAAACTGAGGGATAGAGAGACTGGAACTGTGCACGGTGCTCCGAGTGTGGGTCTAACTGAGGAATACGGTGACTGGAACTGTGCACGGTGCTCCGAGTGTGGGTCTAACTGAGGGATACGGAGACTGGAACTGTGCACGGTGCTCCAAGTGTGGGTCTAATTGAGGGATACGGAGACTGGAACTGTGCACGGTGCTCCGAGTGTGGGTCTAACTGAGGGATACGGAGACCGGAACTGTGCACGGTGCTCTGAGTGTGGGTCTAACTGAGGGATAGAGAGACTGGAACTGTGCACGGTGCTCCGAGTGTGGGTCTAACTGAGGAATACGGAGACTGGAACTGTGCACGGTGCTCCGAGTGTGGGTCTAATTGAGGGATACGGAGACTGGAACTGTGCACGGTGCTCCAAGTGTGGGTCTGACTGACGGATACGGAGACTGGAACTGTGTACGCTGCTACGAGTGTGGGTCTGACTGAGGGATACGGAGGCTGAAACTGTGCACGGTGCTCCGAGTGTGGGACTGACTGAGGGATACGGAGGCTGTAAGTGTGCACGGTGCTCCGAGTGTGTGTCTAACTGAGGGATACGGAGACTGGAACTGTGCACAGTTCTCCGAGTGTGGGTCTGACTGAGGGGTACTGAGACTGGAACTGTACACGGTGCTCCGAGTGTGGGTCTAACTGAGGGATACGGAGGCTGGAACTGTGCACGGTGCTCCGAGTGTGTGTCTAACTGAGGGATACGGAGACTGGAACTGTGCACAGTTCTCCGAGTGTGGGTCTGACTGAGGGATACGGAGACTGGAACTGTGCACGGTGCTCCGAGTGTGGGACTGACTGAGGGATACGGAGGCTGGAACTGTGCACGGTGCTCCGAGTGTGGGTCTAACTGAGGGATACGGAGACTGGAACTGTGCACAGTTCTCCGAGTGTGGGTCTGACTGAGGGATACGGAGACTGGAACTGTGCACGGTGCTCCAAGTGTGGGTCTAACTGAGGGATACGGAGACTGTAACTGTGCACGGTGCTCCGAGTGTGGGTCTAACTGAGGGATACGGAGACTGGGACTGGGTACGGAGCTCCGAGTGTGGGTATAACTGAGGGATACGGAGACTGGAACTGTGCACAGTGCTCCGAGTGTGGGTCTAACTGAGGGCTACGGAGACTGGAACTGTGCACGGTGCTCCGAGTGTGGGTCTGACTGAGCGATACGGAGACTGGAACTGCGCACGGTGCTCCGAGTGTGTGTCTAGCTGAGGGATACAGAGACTGGAACTGTGCACAGTGCTCCGAGTGTGGGTCTAACTGAGGGATACAGAGACTGGAACTGTGCACGGTGCTCCGAGTGTGGGTCTAACTGAGGGATACGGAGACTGGAACTGTGCACGGTGCTCCGAGTGTGGGTCTGACTGAGGGATACGGAGACTGAAACTGTACATGGTGCTCTGAGTGTGGGTCTAACTGAGGGATACTGAGACTGGAACTGTGCATGATGCTCCGAGTGTGGGACTGACGGAGGGATACGGAGACCGGAACTGTGCACGGTGCTCCGAGTGTGGGTCTAACTGAGGGATAGAGAGACTGGAACTGTGCACGGTGCTCCGAGTGTGGGTCTAACTGAGGAATACGGAGACTGGAACTGTGCACGGTGCTCCGAGTGTGGGTCTAACTGAGGGATACGGAGACTGGAACTGTGCACGGTGCTCTGAGTGTGGGTCTAACTGAGGGATAGAGAGACTGGAACTGTGCACGGTGCTCCGAGTGTGGGTCTAACTGAGGAATACGGAGACTGGAACTGTGCACGGTGCTCCGAGTGTGGGTCTAATTGAGGGATACGGAGACTGGAACTGTGCACGGTGCTCCGAGTGTGGGTCTAACTGAGGGATGGAGACTGGAACTGTGCACGGTGCTCCGAGTGTGGGTCTAACTGAGGGATACGGAGACTGGAACTGTGCACGGTGCTCCGAATGTGGGTCTAACTGAGGGATAGAGAGACTGGAACTGTGTACGGTGCTCCGAGTGTAGGTCTAACTGAGGGATAGAGAGACTGGAACTGTGCTCGGTGCTCCGAGTGTGGGTCTAACTGAGGGATACGGAGACTGGAACTGTGCACGGTGCTCCAAGTGTGGGTCCAACTGAGGGATACGGAGACAGGAACTGTGCACGGTGCTCCGATTGTGGGTCTAACTGAGGGATACAGAGATTGGAACTGTGCTCAGTGCTCCGAGTTGAGGTCTGACTGAGGGATACAGAGACTGGAACTGTGCACAGTGCTCCGAGTGTGGGTCTAACTGAGGGATACGGAGACTGGAACTGTGCACGGTGCTCCGAGTTGAGGTCTGACTGAGGGATACAGAGATTGGAACTGTGCACAGTGCTCCGAGTGTGGGTCAATCTTAGGGATACGGAGACTGGAACAGATAACAGTGCTCCGAGTGTGGGTCTAACTGAGGGATACGGAGACTGGAACTGTGCACGGTGCTCCGAGTGTGGGTCAATCTTAGGGATACGGAGACTGGAACCGATAACAGTGCTCCGAGTGTGGGTCTAACTGAGGGATACGGAGAAAGGAACCATGCACGGTGCTCCGAGTGTGGGTCTAACTGAGGGATACGGAGACTGGAACTGTGCACAGTGCTCTGAGTGTGGGTCTAACTGAGGGATACGGAGACCTGAACTGTACACGGTGCTCCGAGTGTGGGTCTAACTGAGGGGTACGGAGACTGGAACTGTGCACAGTGCTCTGAGTGTGGGTCTAACTGAGGGATACGGAGACTGGAACTGTGCACGATGCTCCGAGAGTGTGTCTGACTGAGGGATACGGAGGCTGGAAGTGTGCACGGTGCTCCGAGTGTGGGTCTGACTGACGGATACTGAGACTGGAACTGTGTACGCTGCTACGAGTGTGGGTCTGACTGAGGGATACGGAGGCTGGAACTGTGCACGGTGCTCCGAGTGTGTGTCTAACTGAGGGATACGGAGACTGGAACTGTGCACGGTGCTCCGAGTGTGAGTCTGACTGAGGGGTACGGAGACTGGAACTGTCCACGGTGCTCCGAGTGTGGGTCTAACTGACGGATACGGAGACAGGAACTGTGCACAGTGCTCCGAGTGTGGGTCTAACTGAGGGATACGGAGACTGAAACTGTGCACGGTGCTCCGAATGTGGGTATAAATGAGGGATACAGAGACTGGAACTGTGCACGGTGCTCCGAGTGTGGGTCTGACTGAGGGATACGGAGACTGGAACTGTGCACGGTGCTCCGAGTGTGTGTCTAACTGAGGGATACAGAAACTGGAACTGTGCACAGTGCTCCGAGTGTGGGTCTAACTGAGGGATACGGAGACTGAAACTGTGCACGGTGCTCCATGTGTGGGTTTAACTGAGGGATACGGAGACTGGAACTGTGCACGGTGCTCCGAGTGTGGGTCTGACTGAGGGATACGGAGTCTGAAACTGTAAATGGTGCTCCGAGTGTGGGTCTAACTGAGGGATACGGAGACTGGAACTGTGCACGGTGCTCCGAGTGTGGGTCTGACTGAGCGATATGGAGACTGGAACTGTGCACGGTGCTCCGAGTGTGTATCTAGCTGAGGGATACAGAGACTGGAACTGTGCACAGTGCTCCGAGTGTGGGTCTAAATGAGGGATACGGAGACTGGAACTGTGCACGGTGCTCCGAGTGTGGGTCTAACTGAGGGATACGGAGACTGGAACTGTGCACGGTGCTCCGAGTGTGGGTCTGACTGAGGGATACGGAGACTGAAACTGTACATGGTGCTCCGAGTGTGGGTCTAACTGAGGGATACTGAGACTGTAAGTGTGCACGGTGCTCCGAGTGTGGGACTGACTGAGGGATACGGAGACTGGAACTGTGCACGGTGCTCCGAGTGTGGGTCTAACTGAGGGATAGAGAGACTGGAACTGTGCTCGGTGCTCCGAGTGTGGGTCTAACTGAGGGATACGGAGACTGTAAGTGTGCACGGTGCTCCGAGTGTGGGTCTAACTGAGGGATACAGAGACTGGAACTGTGCACGGTGCTCCGAGTGTGGGTCTAACTGAGGGATACAGAGACTGGAACTGTGCATGGTGCTCCGAGTGTGGGTCTAACTGAGGGATACAGAGACTGGAACTGTGCACGGTGCTCCGACTGTGGGTCTGACTGAGGGATACTGAGACTGGAACTGTGCACAGTGCTCCGAGTGTGGGTCTGACTGAGGGATACGGAGAAAGGAACCGTTCACGGTGCTCCGAGTGTGGGTCTAACTGAGGGATACGGAGACTGGATCTGTGCACAGTGCTCTGAGTGTGGGTCTAACTGAGGGATACGGAGACTGGAAATGTACACGGTGCTCCGAGTGTGGGTCTAACTGAGGGATACGGAGACTGGAACTGTGCACAGTGCTCTGAGTGTGGGTCTAACTGAGGGATACGGAGACTGGATCTGTGCACGATGCACCGAGAGTGGGTCTGACTGAGGGATACGGAGGCTGGAACTGTGCACGGTGCTCCGAGTGTGGGTCTGACTGAGGGATACGGAGACTGGAACTGTGCACGGTGCTCCGAGTGTGGGTCTTACTAAGGGATACGGAGGCTAGAACTGTGCACGGTGCTCCGAGTGTGGGACTGACTGAGGGATACGGAGGCTGGAACTGTGCATGGCGCTCCGAGTGTGTGTCTAACTCAGGAATACGGAGACTGGAACTGTGCACAGTTCTCCGAGTGTGGGTCTGACTGAGGGGTACGGAGACTGGAACTGTACACGGTGCTCCGAGTGTGGGTCTGACTGAGGGATACAGAGACTGGAACTGTGCACGGTGCTCCGAGTGTGGGTCTAACTGAGGGATACGGAGACTGGAACTGTGCACGGTGCTCCGAGTGTGGGTCTGACTGAGGGATACGGAGACTGAAACTGTACATGGTGCTCTGAGTGTGGGTCTAACTGAGGGATACTGAGACTGGAACTGTGCATGATGCTCCGAGTGTGGGACTGACTGAGCGATACGGAGACCGGAACTGTGCACGGTGCTCCGAGTGTGGGTCTAACTGAGGGATAGAGAGACTGGAACTGTGCACGGTGCTCCGAGTGTGGGTCTAACTGAGGAATACGGAGACTGGAACTGTGCACGGTGCTCCGAGTGTGGGTCTAACTGAGGGATACGGAGACTGGAACTGTGCACGGTGCTCTGAGTGTGGGTCTAACTGAGGGATAGAGAGACTGGAACTGTGCACAGTGCTCCGAGTGTGGGTCTAACTGAGGAATACGGAGACTGGAACTGTGCACGGTGCTCCGAGTGTGGGTCTAACTGAGGGATGGAGACTGGAACTGTGCACGGTGCTCCGAGTGTGGGTCTAACTGAGGGATAGAGAGACTGGAACTGTGTACGGTGCTCCGAGTGTAGGTCTAACTGAGGGATAGAGAGACTGGAACTGTGCTCGGTGCTCCGAGTGTGGGTCTAACTGAGGGATACGGAGACTGGAACTGTGCACGGTGCTCCAAGTGTGGGTCCAACTGAGGGATACGGAGACAGGAACTGTGCACGGTGCTCCGATTGTGGGTCTAACTGAGGGATACAGAGATTGGAACTGTGCTCAGTGCTCCGAGTTGAGGTCTGACTGAGGGATACAGAGACTGGAACTGTGCACAGTGCTCCGAGTGTGGGTCTAACTGAGGGATACGGAGACTGGAACTGTGCACGGTGCTCCGAGTTGAGGTCTGACTGAGGGATACAGAGATTGGAACTGTGCACAGTGCTCCGAGTGTGGGTCAATCTTAGGGATACGGAGACTGGAACAGATAACAGTGCTCCGAGTGTGGGTCTAACTGAGGGATACGGAGACTGGAACTGTGCACGGTGCTCCGAGTGTGGGTCAATCTTAGGGATACGGAGACTGGAACCGATAACAGTGCTCCGAGTGTGGGTCTAACTGAGGGATATGGAGACTGTAACTGTGCTCGGTGCTCCGAGTGTGGGTCTAACTGAGGGATACGGAGAAAGGAACCATGCACGGTGCTCCGAGTGTGGGTCTAACTGAGGGATACGGAGACTGGAACTGTGCACAGTGCTCTGAGTGTGGGTGTAACTGAGGGATACGGAGACCTGAACTGTACACGGTGCTCCGAGTGTGGGTCTAACTGAGGGGTACGGAGACTGGAACTGTGCACAGTGCTCTGAGTGTGGGTCTAACTGAGGGATACGGAGACTGGAACTGTGCACGGTGCTCCGAATGTGGGTATAAATGAGGGATACGGAGACTGGAACTGTGCACGATGCACCGAGAGTGTGTCTGACTGAGGGATACGGAGGCTGGAAGTGTGCACGGTGCTCCGAGTGTGGGTCTGACTGACGGATACTGAGACTGGAACTGTGTACGCTGCTACGAGTGTGGGTCTGACTGAGGGATACGGAGGCTGGAACTGTGCACGGTGCTCCGAGTGTGGGACTGACTGAGGGATACGGAGGCTGGAACTGTGCACGGTGCTCCGAGTGTGTGTCTAACTGAGGGATACGGAGACTGGAACTGTGCACGGTGCTCCGAATGTGGGTCTGACTGAGGGATACGGAGACTGGAACTGTGCACGGTGCTCCGAGTGTGAGTCTGACTGAGGGGTACGGAGACTGGAACTGTGCACAGTACTCCGAGTGTGGGTCTAACTGACGGATACGGAGACAGGAACTGTGCACAGTGCTCCGAGTGTGGCTCTAACTGAGGGATACGGAGACTGAAACTGTGCACGGTGCTACGAATGTGGGTATAAATGAGGGATACGGAGACTGGAACTGTGCACGGTGCTCCGAGTGTGGGTCTGACTGAGGGATACGGTACTGGAACTGTGCACGGTGCTCCGAGTGTGTGTCTAACTGAGGGATACAGAAACTGGAACTGTGCATGGTGCTCCGAGTGTGGGTCTAACTGAGGGATACAGAGACTGGAACTGTGCACGGTGCTCCGACTGTGGGTCTGACTGAGGGATACTGAGACTGGAACTGTGCACAGTGCTCCGAGTGTGGGTCTGACTGAGGGATACGGAGAAAGGAACCGTTCACGGTGCTCCGAGTGTGGGTCTAACTGAGGGATACGGAGACTGGATCTGTGCACAGTGCTCTGAGTGTGGGTCTAACTGAGGGATACGGAGACTGGAAATGTACACGGTGCTCCGAGTGTGGGTCTAACTGAGGGATACGGAGACTGGAACTGTGCACAGTGCTCTGAGTGTGGGTCTAACTGAGGGATACGGAGACTGGATCTGTGCACGATGCACCGAGAGTGGGTCTGACTGAGGGATACGGAGGCTGGAACTGTGCACGGTGCTCCGAGTGTGGGTCTGACTGAGGGATACGGAGACTGGAACTGTGCACGGTGCTCCGAGTGTGGGTCTGACTAAGGGATACGGAGGCTAGAACTGTGCACGGTGCTCCGAGTGTGGGACTGACTGAGGGATACGGAGGCTGGAACTGTGCACGGCGCTCCGAGTGTGTGTCTAACTCAGGAATACGGAGACTGGAACTGTGCACAGTTCTCCGAGTGTGGGTCTGACTGAGGGGTACGGAGACTGGAACTGTACACGGTGCTCCGAGTGTGGGTCTGACTGAGGGATACGGAGACTGTAAGTGTGCACGGTGCTCCGAGTGTGGGTCTAACTGTGGGATACGGAGACTGGAACTGTGCACGGTGCTCCGAGTATGGGTCTGACTGAGGGATACAGAGACTGGAACTGTGCACGGTGCTCCGAGTGTGGGTCTGACTGAGGGATACGGAGAAAGGAACTGTGCACGGTGCTCCGAGTGTGGGTCTAACTGAGGTATACGGAGACTGGAACTGTGCACAGTGCTCTGAGTGTGGGTCTAACTGAGGGATACGGAGACTGGAACTGTGCACGATGCACCGAGTGTGGGTCTGACTGAAGGATACGGAGACTGGAACTGTGCACGGTGCTCCGAGTGTGGGACTGACTGAGGGATACGGAGGCTGGAACTGTGCACGGTGCTCCGAGTGTGGGTCTAACTGAGGGCTACGGAGACTGGAACTGTGCACGGTGCTCCGAGTGTGGGTCTGACTGAGCGATACGGAGACTGGAACTGTGCACGGTGCTCCGAGTGTGTGTCTAGCTGAGGGATACAGAGACTGGAACTGTGCACAGTGCTCCGAGTGTGGGTCTAACTGAGGGATACAGAGACTGGAACTGTGCACGGTGCTCCGAGTGTGGGTCTAACTGAGGGATACGGAGACTGGAACTGTGCACGGTGCTCCGAGTGTGGGTCTGACTGAGGGATACGGAGACTGAAACTGTACATGGTGCTCTGAGTGTGGGTCTAACTGAGGGATACTGAGACTGGAACTGTGCATGATGCTCCGAGTGTGGGACTGACTGAGGGATACGGAGACCGGAACTGTGCACGGTGCTCCGAGTGTGGGTCTAACTGAGGGATAGAGAGACTGGAACTGTGCACGGTGCTCCGAGTGTGGGTCTAACTGAGGAATACGGAGACTGGAACTGTGCACGGTGCTCCGAGTGTGGGTCTAACTGAGGGATACGGAGACTGGAACTATGCACGGTGCTCTGAGTGTGGGTCTAACTGAGGGATAGAGAGACTGGAACTGTGCACAGTGCTCCGAGTGTGGGTCTAACTGAGGAATACGGAGACTGGAACTGTGCACGGTGCTCCGAGTGTGGGTCTAATTGAGGGATACGGAGACTGGAACTGTGCACGGTGCTCCGAGTGTGGGTCTAACTGAGGGATGGAGACTGGAACTGTGCACGGTGCTCCGAGTGTGGGTCTAACTGAGGGATACGGAGACTGGAACTGTGCACGGTGCTCCGAATGTGGGTCTAACTGAGGGATAGAGAGACTGGAACTGTGTACGGTGCTCCGAGTGTAGGTCTAACTGAGGGATAGAGAGACTGGAACTGTGCTCGGTGCTCCGAGTGTGGGTCTAACTGAGGGATACGGAGACTGGAACTGTGCACGGTGCTCTGAGTGTGGGTCTAACTGAGGGATAGAGAGACTGGAACTGTGCACAGTGCTCCGAGTGTGGGTCTAACTGAGGAATACGGAGACTGGAACTGTGCACGGTGCTCCGAGTGTGGGTCTAATTGAGGGATACGGAGACTGGAACTGTGCACGGTGCTCCGAGTGTGGGTCTAACTGAGGGATGGAGACTGGAACTGTGCACGGTGCTCCGAGTGTGGGTCTAACTGAGGGATACGGAGACTGGAACTGTGCACGGTGCTCCGAATGTGGGTCTAACTGAGGGATAGAGAGACTGGAACTGTGTACGGTGCTCCGAGTGTAGGTCTAACTGAGGGATACGGAGACTGGAACTGTGCACGGTGCTCCAAGTGTGGGTCCAACTGAGGGATACGGAGACAGGAACTGTGCACGGTGCTCCGATTGTGGGTCTAACTGAGGGATACAGAGATTGGAACTGTGCTCAGTGCTCCGAGTTGAGGTCTGACTGAGGGATACAGAGACTGGAACTGTGCACAGTGCTCCGAGTGTGGGTCTAACTGAGGGATACGGAGACTGGAACTGTGCACGGTGCTCCGAGTTGAGGTCTGACTGAGGGATACAGAGATTGGAACTGTGCACAGTGCTCCGAGTGTGGGTCAATCTTAGGGATACGGAGACTGGAACAGATAACAGTGCTCCGAGTGTGGGTCTAACTGAGGGATACGGAGACTGGAACTGTGCACGGTGCTCCAAGTGTGGGTCTAACTGAGGGATACGGAGACTGTAACTGTGCACGGTGCTCCGATTGTGGGTCTGACTGAGCGATACGGAGACTGGAACGGTGCACGGTGCTCCGAGTGTGGGTCTAACTGAGGGATACGGAGACTGGAACTGTGCACGGTGCTCCGAGTGTGGGTCTAACTGAGGGATACGGAGACTGGAACTGTGCACGGTGCTCCGAGTGTGGGTCTAACTGAGGGATACGGAGACCTGAACTGTACACGGTGCTCCGAGTGTGGGTCTAACTGAGGGGTACGGAGACTGGAACTGTGCACAGTGCTCTGAGTGTGGGTCTAACTGAGGGATACGGAGACTGGAACTGTGCACGATGCACCGAGAGTGTGTCTGACTGAGGGATACGGAGGCTGGAAGTGTGCACGGTGCTCCGAGTGTGGGTCTGACTGAGGGATACGGAGGCTGGAACTGTGCACGGTGCTCCGAGTGTGGGACTGACTGAGGGATACGGAGGCTGGAACTGTGCACGGTGCTCCGAGTGTGTGTCTAACTGAGGGATACGGAGACTGGAACTGTGCACGGTGCTCCGAGTGTGAGTCTGACTGAGGGGTACGGAGACTGGAACTGTCCACGGTGCTCCGAGTGTGGGTCTAACTGACGGATACGGAGACAGGAACTGTGCACAGTGCTCCGAGTGTGGCTCTAACTGAGGGATACGGAGACTGAAACTGTGCACGGTGCTCCGAATGAGGGTATAAATGAGGGATACGGAGACTGGAACTGTGCACGGTGCTCCGAGTGTGGGTCTGACTGAGGGATACGGTACTGGAACTGTGCACGGTGCTCCGAGTGTGTGTCTAACTGAGGGATACTGAGACTGTAAGTGTGCACAGTGCTCCGAGTGTGGGTCTAACTGAGGGATGCGGAGACTGAAACTGTGCACGGTGCTCCATGTGTGGGTCTAACTGAGGGATACGGAGACTGGAACTGTGCACGGTGCTCCGAGTGTGGGTCTGACTGAGGGATACGGAGTCTGAAACTGTACATGGTGCTCCGAGTGTGGGTCTAACTGAGGGATACGGAGACTGGAACTGTGCACGGTGCTCCGAGTGTGGGTCTGACTGAGCGATATGGAGACTGGAACTGTGCACGGTGCTCCGAGTGTGTATCTAGCTGAGGGATACAGAGACTGGAACTGTGCACAGTGCTCCGAGTGTGGGTCTAAATGAGGGATACGGAGACTGGAACTGTGCACGGTGCTCCGAGTGTGGGTCTAACTGAGGGATACGGAGACTGGAACTGTGCACGGTGCTCCGAGTGTGGGTCTGACTGAGGGATACGGAGACTGAAACTGTACATGGTGCTCCGAGTGTGGGTCTAACTGAGGGATACTGAGACTGTAAGTGTGCACGGTGCTCCGAGTGTGGGACTGACTGAGGGATACGGAGACTGGAACTGTGCACGGTGCTCCGAGTGTGGGTCTAACTGAGGGATAGAGAGACTGGAACTGTGCTCGGTGCTCCGAGTGTGGGTCTAACTGAGGGATACGGAGACTGTAAGTGTGCACGGTGCTCCGAGTGTGGGTCTAACTGAGGGATACAGAGACTGGAACTGTGCACGGTGCTCCGAGTGTGGGTCTAACTGAGGGATACAGAGACTGGAACTGTGCATGGTGCTCCGAGTGTGGGTCTAACTGAGGGATACAGAGACTGGAACTGTGCACGGTGCTCCGACTGTGGGTCTGACTGAGGGATACTGAGACTGGAACTGTGCACAGTGCTCCGAGTGTGGGTCTGACTGAGGGATACGGAGAAAGGAACCGTTCACGGTGCTCCGAGTGTGGGTCTAACTGAGGGATACGGAGACTGGATCTGTGCACAGTGCTCTGAGTGTGGGTCTAACTGAGGGATACGGAGACTGGAACTGTGCACGGTGCTCCGAGTGTGGGTCTAACTGAGGGATACGGAGACTGGAACTGTGCACGGTGCTCCGAGTGTGGGTCTAACGGAGGGATACGGAGACTGGAACTGTGCACGCTGCTCCGAGTGTGGGTCTAACTGTGGGATACGGAGACTGGAACTGTGCACGGTGCTCCGAGTATGGGTCTGACTGAGGGATAAAGAGACTGGAACTGTGCACGGTGCTCCGAGTGTGGGTCTGACTGAGGGATACGGAGAAAGGAACCGTGCACGGTACTCCGAGTGTGGGTCTAACTGAGGTATACGGAGACTGGAACTGTGCACAGTGCTCTGAGTGTGGGTCTAACTGAGGGATACGGAGACTGGAACTGTGCACGATGCACCGAGAGTGGGTCTGACTGAGGGATACGGAGACTGGAACTGTGCACGGTGCTCCGAGTGTGGTTCTAACTGAGGGATACGGAGACTGTAAGTGTGCACAGTGCTCCGAGTGTGGGACTGACTGAGGGATACGGAGGCTGGAACTGTGCACGGTGCTCCGAGTGTGGGTCTAACTGAGGGATACGGAGACTGGAACTGTGCACGGTGCTCCGAGTGTGGGTCTGACTGAGGGATACGGAGACTGGAACTGTGCACAGTGCTCTGAGTGTGGGTCTAACTGAGGGATACGGAGACTGGAACTGTGCACGGTGCTCCAAGTGTGGGTCTAACTGAGGGATACGGAGACTGTAACTGTGCACGGTGCTCCGATTGTGGGTCTGACTGAGCGATACGGAGACTGGAACTGTGCACGGTGCTCCGAGTGTGGGTCTAACTGAGGGATACGGAGACTGGAACTGTGCACGGTGCTCCGAGTGTGGGTCTAACTGAGGGATACGGAGACTGGAACTGTGCACGGTGCTCCAAGTGTGGGTCTAACTGAGGGATACGGAGACTGTAGCTGTGCACGGTGCTCCGATTGTGGGTCTGACTGAGCGATACGGAGACTGGAACTGTGCACGGTGCTCCGAGTGTGGGTCTAACTGAGGGATACGGAGACTGGAACTGTGCACGGTGCTCCGAGTGTGGGTCTAACTGAGGGATACGGAGACTGGAACTGTGCACGGTGCTCCGAGTGTGGGTCTAACTGAGGGATACGGAGACTGGAACTGTGCACGGTGCTCCGAGTGTGGGTCTAACTGAGGGATAGGAGACTGGAACTGTGCACAGTGCTCCGAGTGTGGGTCTAACTGAGGGATAGAGAGACTGGAACTGTGCACGGTGCTCCGAGTGTGGATCTAACTGAGGGATGGAGACTGAAACTGTGCACGGTGCTCCGAGTGTGGATCTAACTGAGGGATGGAGACTGGAACTGTGCACGGTGCTCCGAGTGTGGGTCTAACTGAGGGATACGGAGACTGGAACTGTGCACGGTGCTCCGAGTGTGGGTCTGACTGAGGGATACGGAGACTGAAACTGTGCACGGTGCTCCGAGTGTGGGTCTAACTGAGGGATACTGATATTGGAACTGTGCATGATGCTCCGAGTGTGGGTCTAACTGAGGGATACGGAGACTGGAACTGTGCACGGTGCTCCGAGTGTGGGTCTGACTGAGGGATACGGAGACTGTAAGTGTGCACGGTGCTCCGAGTGTGGGTCTGACTGAGGGATACAGAGACTGGAACTGTGCACGGTGCTCCGAGTGTGGGTCTAACTGTGGGATACGGAGACTGGAACTGTGCACGGTGCTCCGAGTGTGGGTCTGACTGAGGGATACGGAGACTGGAACTGTGCACGGTGCTCCGAGTGTGGGTCTAACTGAGGGATACGGAGACTGGAACTGTGCACGGTGCTCCGAGTGTGGGTCTAACTGAGGTATACGGAGACTGGAACTGTGCACAGTGCTCCGAGTGTGGGTCTAACTGAGGGATAGAGAGACTGGAACTGTGCACGGTGCTCCGAGTGTGGATCTAACTGAGGGATGGAGACTGAAACTGTGCACGGTGCTCCGAGTGTGGATCTAACTGAGGGATGGAGACTGGAACTGTGCACGGTGCTCCGAGTGTGGGTCTAACTGAGGGATACGGAGACTGGAACTGTGCACGGTGCTCCGAGTGTGGGTCTGACTGAGGGATACGGAGACTGAAACTGTGCACGGTGCTCCGAGTGTGGGTCTAACTGAGGGATACTGAGACTGGAACTGTGCATGATGCTCCGAGTGTGGGTCTAACTGAGGGATACGGAGACTGGAACTGTGCACGGTGCTCCGAGTGTGGGTCTGACTGAGGGATACGGAGACTGTAAGTGTGCACGGTGCTCCGAGTGTGGGTCTGACTGAGGGATACGGAGACTGGAACTGTGCACGGTGCTCCGAGTGTGGGTCTAACTGTGGGATACGGAGACTGGAACTGTGCACGGTGCTCCGAGTGTGGGTCTGACTGAGGGATACAGAGACTGGAACTGTGCACGGTGCTCCGAGTGTGGGTCTGACTGAGGGATACGGAGAAAGGAACCGTGCACGGTGCTCCGAGTGTGGGTCTAACTGAGGTATACGGAGACTGGAACTGTGCACAGTGCTCTGAGTGTGGGTCTAACTGAGGGATACGGAGACTGGAACTGTGCACGATGCACCGAGAGTGGGTCTGACTGAGGGATAGGGAGACTGGAACTGTGCACGGTGCTCCGAGTGTGGGACTGACTGAGGGATACGGAGGCTGGAACTGTGCACGGTGCTCCGAGTGTGGGTCTAACTGAGGGATACAGAGACTGGAACTGTGCATAGTGCTCCGAGTGTGGGTCTAACTGAGGGATACGGAGACTGAAACTGTGCACGGTGCTCCGAGTGTGGGTCTAACGGAGGGATACGGAGACTGGAACTGTGCACGGTGCTCCGAGTGTAGGTCTGACTGAGGGATACGGAGACTGGAACTGTGCACGGTGCTCCGAGTGTGGGTCTAACTGAGGGATACGGAGACTGTAAGTGTGCACGGTGCTCCGAGTGTGGGTCTAACTGTGGGATACGGAGACTGGAACTGTGCACGGTGCTCCGAGTGTGGGTCTAACTGAGGGATACGGAGACTGTAAGTGTGCACGGTGCTCCGAGTGTGGGTCTAACTGTGGGATACGGAGACTGGAACTGTGCACGGTGCTCCGAGTGTGGGTCTAACTGTGGGATACGGAGACTGGAACTGTGCACGGTGCTCCGAGTGTGGGTCTGACTGAGGGATACAGAGACTGGAACTTTGCACAGTGCTCCGAGTGTGGGTCTGACTGAGGGATACGGAGACTGGAACTGTGCACGGTGCTCCGAGTGTGGGTCTGACTGAGGGATACGGAGAAAGGAACCGTGCACGGTGCTCCGAGTGTGGGTCTAACTGAGGTATACGGAGACTGGAACTGTGCACAGTGCTCTGAGTGTGGGTCTAACTGAGGGATACGGAGACTGGAACTGTGCACGATGCACCGAGAGTGGGTCTGACTGAGGGATAGGGAGACTGGAACTGTGCACGGTGCTCCGCGTGTGGGACTGACTGAGGGATACGGAGGCTGGAACTGTGCACGGTGCTCCGAGTGTGGGTCTAACTGAGGGATACAGAGACTGGAACTGTGCACGGTGCTCCGAGTGTGTGTCTAGCTGAGGGATACAGAGACTGGAACTGTGCATAGTGCTCCGAGTGTGGGTCTAACTGAGGGATACGGAGACTGGAACTGTGCACGGTGCTCCGAGTGTGGGTCTAACTGAGGGATACGGAGACTGGAACTGTGCACGGTGCTCCGAGTGTGGGTCTGACTGAGGGATACGGAGACTGGAACTGTGCACGGTGCTCCGAGTGTGGGTCTAACTGAGGGATACGGAGGCTGGAACTGTGCACGGTGCTCCGAGTGTGGGTCTAACTGAGGGATACAGAGACTGGAACTGTGCACGGTGCTCCGAGTGTGTGTCTAGCTGAGGGATACAGAGACTGGAACTGTGCATAGTGCTCCGAGTGTGGGTCTAACTGAGGGATACGGAGACTGGAACTGTGCACGGTGCTCCGAGTGTGGGTCTAACTGAGGGATACGGAGACTGGAACTGTGCACGGTGCTCCGAGTGTGGGTCTGACTGAGGGATACGGAGACTGGAACTGTGCACGGTGCTCCGAGTGTGGGTCTAACTGAGGGATACGGAGACTGGAACTGTGCACGGTGCTCCGAGTGTGGGTCTAACTGAGGGATAGAGAGACTGGAACTGTGCACGGTGCTCCGAGTGTGGGTCTAACTGAGGGATACGGAGACTGGAACTGTGCACGGTGCTCCGAGTGTGGGTCTAACTGAGGGATACGGAGACTGGAACTGTGCACGGTGCTCCGAGTGTGGGTCTAACTGAGGGATACGGAGACTGTAAGTGTGCACGCTGCTCCGAGTGTGGGTCTAACTGTGGGATACGGAGACTGGAACTGTGCACGGTGCTCCGAGTATGGGTCTGACTGAGGGATACAGAGACTGGAACTGTGCACGGTGCTCCGAGTGTGGGTCTGACTGAGGGATACGGAGACTGGAACTGTGCACAGTGCTCTGAGTGTGGGTCTAACTGAGGGATACGGAGACTGGAACTGTGCACGGTGCTCCGAGTGTGTGTCTGACTGAGGGATACGGAGAAAGGAACCGTGCACAGTGCTCCGAGTGTGGGTCTAACTGAGGTATACGGAGACTGGAACTGTGCACAGTGCTCTGAGTGTGGGTCTAACTGAGGGATACGGAGACTGGAACTGTGCACGATGCACCGAGAGTGGGTCTGACTGAGGGATACGGAGACTGGAACTGTGCACGGTGCTCCGAGTGTGGGACTGACTGAGGTATACGGAGACTGGAACTGTGCACAGTGCTCTGAGTGTGGGTCTAACTGAGGGATACGGAGACTGGAACTGTGCACGATGCACCGAGAGTGGGTCTGACTGAGGGATACGGAGACTGTAACTGTGCACGGTGCTCCGAGTGTGGGTCTGACTGAGGGATACGGAGACTGGAACTGTGCACAGTGCTCTGAGTGTGGGTCTAACTGAGGGATACGGAGACTGGAACTGTGCACGGTGCTCCGAGTGTGGGTCTAACTGAGGGATACGGAGACTGTAAGTGTGCACGCTGCTCCGAGTGTGGGTCTAACTGAGGGATATTGAGACTGGAACTGTGCATGATGCTCCGAGTGTGGGTCTAACTGAGGGATACGGAGACTGGAACTGTGCACGGTGCTCCAAGTGTGGGTCTAACTGAGGGATACGGAGACTGTAACTGTGCACGGTGCTCCGAGTGTGGGTCTAACTGAGGGATACGGAGACTGTAACTGTGCACGGTGCTCCGAGTGTGGGTCTAACTGAGGGATACGGAGACTGTAACTGTGCACGGTGCTCCGAGTGTGGGTCTAACTGAGGGATGGGAAACTGGAACTGCGCACGGTGCTCCGAGTGTGGGTCTGACTGAGCGATACGGAGACTGGAACTGTGCACGGTGCTCCGAGTGTGGGTCTAACTGAGGGATACAGAGACTGGAACTGTGCACGGTGCTCCGAGTGTGTGTCTAGCTGAGGGATACAGAGACTGGAACTGTGCATAGTGCTCCGAGTGTGGGTCTAACTGAGGGATACGGAGACTGGAACTGTGCACGGTGCTCCGAGTGTGGGTCTAACTGAGGGATACGGAGACTGGAACTGTGCACGGTGCTCCGAGTGTGGGTCTGACTGAGGGATACGGAGACTGGAACTGTGCACGGTGCTCCGAGTGTGGGTCTAACTGAGGGATACGGAGGCTGGAACTGTGCACGGTGCTCCGAGTGTGGGTCTAACTGAGGGATACAGAGACTGGAACTGTGCACGGTGCTCCGAGTGTGTGTCTAGCTGAGGGATACAGAGACTGGAACTGTGCATAGTGCTCCGAGTGTGGGTCTAACTGAGGGATACGGAGACTGGAACTGTGCACGGTGCTCCGAGTGTGGGTCTAACTGAGGGATACGGAGACTGGAACTGTGCACGGTGCTCCGAGTGTGGGTCTGACTGAGGGATACGGAGACTGGAACTGTGCACGGTGCTCCGAGTGTGGGTCTAACTGAGGGATACGGAGACTGGAACTGTGCACGGTGCTCCGAGTGTGGGTCTAACTGAGGGATAGAGAGACTGGAACTGTGCACGGTGCTCCGAGTGTGGGTCTAACTGAGGGATACGGAGACTGGAACTGTGCACGGTGCTCCGAGTGTGGGTCTAACTGAGGGATACGGAGACTGGAACTGTGCACGGTGCTCCGAGTGTGGGTCTAACTGAGGGATACGGAGACTGTAAGTGTGCACGCTGCTCCGAGTGTGGGTCTAACTGTGGGATACGGAGACTGGAACTGTGCACGGTGCTCCGAGTATGGGTCTGACTGAGGGATACAGAGACTGGAACTGTGCACGGTGCTCCGAGTGTGGGTCTGACTGAGGGATACGGAGACTGGAACTGTGCACAGTGCTCTGAGTGTGGGTCTAACTGAGGGATACGGAGACTGGAACTGTGCACGGTGCTCCGAGTGTGTGTCTGACTGAGGGATACGGAGAAAGGAACCGTGCACAGTGCTCCGAGTGTGGGTCTAACTGAGGTATACGGAGACTGGAACTGTGCACAGTGCTCTGAGTGTGGGTCTAACTGAGGGATACGGAGACTGGAACTGTGCACGATGCACCGAGAGTGGGTCTGACTGAGGGATACGGAGACTGGAACTGTGCACGGTGCTCCGAGTGTGGGACTGACTGAGGTATACGGAGACTGGAACTGTGCACAGTGCTCTGAGTGTGGGTCTAACTGAGGGATACGGAGACTGGAACTGTGCACGATGCACCGAGAGTGGGTCTGACTGAGGGATACGGAGACTGTAACTGTGCACGGTGCTCCGAGTGTGGGTCTAACTGAGGGATGGGAAACTGGAACTGCGCACGGTGCTCCGAGTGTGGGTCTGACTGAGCGATACGGAGACTGGAACTGTGCACGGTGCTCCGAGTGTGGGTCTGACTGAGGGATACGGAGACTGGAACTGTGCACAGTGCTCTGAGTGTGGGTCTAACTGAGGGATACGGAGACTGGAACTGTGCACGGTGCTCCGAGTGTGGGTCTAACTGAGGGATACGGAGACTGGAACTGTGCACGGTGCTCCGAGTGTGGGTCTAAATGAGGGATACGGAGACTGGAACTGTGCACGGTGCTCCGAGTGTGGGTCTAACTGAGGGATACGGAGACTGGAACTGTGCACGGTGCTCCGAGTGTGGGTCTAACTGAGGGATAGGAGACTGGAACTGTGCACAGTGCTCCGAGTGTGGGTCTGACTGAGGGATACAGAGACTGGAACTGTGCTCGGTGCTCCGAGTGTGGATCTGACTGAGGGATACGGAGACTGAAACTGTGCACGGTGCTCCGAGTGTGGGTCTAACTGAGGGATATTGAGACTGGAACTGTGCATGATGCTCCGAGTGTGGGTCTAACTGAGGGATAGAGAGACTGGAACTGTGCACAGTGCTCCGAGTGTGGGTCTAACTGAGGGATAGAGAGACTGGAACTGTGCACGGTGCTCCGAGTGTGGATCTAACTGAGGGATGGAGACTGGAACTGTGCACGGTGCTCCGAGTGTGGGTCTAACTGAGGGATACGGAGACTGGAACTGTGCTCGGTGCTCCGAGTGTGGATCTAACTGAGCGATGGAGACTGGAACTGTGCACGGTGCTCCGAGTGTGGGTCTAACTGAGGGATACGGAGACTGGAACTGTGCTCGGTGCTCCGAGTGTGGATCTGACTGAGGGATACGGAGACTGAAACTGTGCACGGTGCTCCGAGTGTGGGTCTAACTGAGGGATATTGAGACTGGAACTGTGCATGATGCTCCGAGTGTGGGTCTAACTGAGGGATAGAGAGACTGGAACTGTGCACAGTGCTCCGAGTGTGGGTCTAACTGAGGGATAGAGAGACTGGAACTGTGCACGGTGCTCCGAGTGTGGATCTAACTGAGGGATGGAGACTGGAACTGTGCACGGTGCTCCGAGTGTGGGTCTAACTGAGGGATACGGAGACTGGAACTGTGCTCGGTGCTCCGAGTGTGGGTCTGACTGAGGGATACGGAGACTGAAACTGTGCACGGTGCTCCGAGTGTGGGTCTAACTGAGGGATACTGAGACTGGAACTGTGCATGATGCTCCGAGTGTGGGTCTAACTGAGGGATAGAGAGACTGGAACTGTGCACGGTGCTCCGAGTGTGGATCTAACTGAGGGATGGAGACTGGAACTGTGCACGGTGCTCCGAGTGTGAGTCTAACTGAGGGATACGGAGACTGTAAGTGTGCACGGTGCTCCGAGTGTGGATCTAACTGAGGGATGGAGACTGGAACTGTGCACGGTGCTCCGAGTGTGGGTCTAACTGAGGGATACAGAGACTGGAACTGTGCACGGTGCTCCGAGTGTGGGTCTGACTGTGGGATACAGAGACTGGAACTGTGCACAGTGCTCCGAGTGTGGGTCTGACTGAGGGATACGGAGACTGGAACTGTGCATGATGCTCCGAGTGTGGGTCTAACTGAGGGATAGAGAGACTGGAACTGTGCACGGTGCTCCGAGTGTGGATCTAACTGAGGGATGGAGACTGGAACTGTGCACGGTGCTCCGAGTGTGAGTCTAACTGAGGGATACGGAGACTGTAAGTGTGCACGGTGCTCCGAGTGTGGGTCTAACTGAGGGATACAGAGACTGGAACTGTGCACGGTGCTCCGAGTGTGGGTCTGACTGTGGGATACAGAGACTGGAACTGTGCACAGTGCTCCGAGTGTGGGTCTGAGTGAGGGATACGGAGACTGGAACTGTGCACGATGCACCGAGAGTGGGTCTGAGTGAGGGATACGGAGACTGGAACTGTGCACGGTGCTCCGAGTGTGGGACTGACTGAGGGATACGGAGGCTGGAACTGTGCACGGTGCTCCGAGTGTGGGTCTGACTGAGGGATACGGAGACTGGAACTGTACACGGTGCTCCGAGTGTGGGTCTAACTGAGGAATACGGAGACTGGAACTGTGCACGGTGCTCCGAGTGTGGGTCTGACTGAGGGATAGAGAGACTGGAACTGTGCTCGGTGCTCCGAGTGTGGGTCTAACTGAGGGATACGGAGACTGGAACTGTGCACGGTGCTCCGAGTGTGGGTCTAACTGAGGGATGGGGACTGGAACTGTGCACGGTGCTCCGAGTGTGGGTCTAACTGAGGGATGGGGACTGGAACTGTGCACGGTGCTCCGAGTGTGGGTCTAACTGAGGGATACGGAGACAGGAACTGTGTACGGTGCTCCGAGTGTGGGTCTGACTGAGGGATACGGAGACTGAAACTGTGCGCGGTGCTCCGAGTGTGGGTCTGACTGAGGGGTACGGAGACTGGAACTGTGCATGGTGCTCTGACCATAAATATTTTAATCTCGAATTTTCTGTCCCCCCCTCCACAGGGCGTTTTCAGAAAATGCCAAATGGTTCCCTCGTCATCAGGAACATCAGAATGTCAGACGCGGGGGTCTATCAGTGTGTCGGGAGGATTGCGGAGAGGCATGAAGAGGAATCACTCAATACCAGAGTCATTGTCAATTGTAAGATTTCACCATTTCCAGTCGGAGGGTCAGTGCTGAGGGAGTGGGCACTGTCAGAGGGTCAGTGCTGAGGGAGTGGGCACTGACGGAGGGTCAGTGCTGAGGGAGTGGGCACTGTCGGAGGGTCAGTGCTGAGGGAGTGGGCACTGACGGAGGGTCAGTGCTGAGGGAGTCGGCACTGACGGAGGGTCAGTGCTGAGGGAGTGGGCACTGTCGGAGGGTCAGTGCTGAGGGAGTGGGCACTGTCGGAGGGTCAGTGCTGATGGAGTGGGCACTGTCGGAGGGTCAGTGCTGAGGGAGTGGGCACTGACGGAGGGTCAGTGCTGAGGGAGTGGGCACTGACGGAGGGTCAGTGCTGAGGGAGTGGGCACTGTCGGAGGGTCAGTGCTGAGGGAGTGGGCACTGTCGGAGGGTCAGTGCTGAGGGAGTGGGCACTGTCGGAGGGTCAGTGCTGAGGGAGTGGGCAGTGTCGGAGGGTCAGTGCTGAGGGAGTGGGCACTGTCGGAGGGTCAGTGCTGAGGGAGTGGGCACTGACGGAGGGTCAGTGCTGAGGGAGTGGGCACTGTCGGAGGGTCAGTGCTGAGGGAGTGGGCACTGTCGGAGGGTCAGTGCTGACGGAGTGGGCACTGTCGGAGGGTCAGTGCTGAGGGAGTGGGCAGTGTCGGAGGGTCAGTGCTGAGGGAGTGGGCACTGTCGGAGGGTCAGTGCTGAGGGAGCGCCGCACTGTCGGCAGATCAGTGCTGAGGGAGTGCCGCACTGTCGGAGGGTCAGTGCTGAGGGAGTGGGCACTGTCAGAGGGTCAGTGCTGAGGGAGTGTCGCACTGTTGGAGGGTCAGTGCTGAGGGATTGGGCACTGTCGGAGGGTCAGTGCTGAGGGAGTGGGCACTGTCGGAGGGTCAGTGCTGAGGAAGTGCCGCACTGGCGGAGGGTCAGTGCTGAGGGAGGGGGCACTGTCGGAGGGTCAAGCTGAGGGAGTGGGCACTGTCGGAGGGTCAGTGTTGAGGGAGTGGGCACTGTCGGAGGGTCAGTGCTGAGGAAGTGCCGCACTGGCGGAGGGCCAGTGCTGAGGGAGTGGGCACTGTCAGAGGGTCAGTGCTGAGGGAGTGGGCGCTGTCGGAGGGTCAGTGCTGAGGAGTGAGAGCTGTCGGAGGGTCAGTGGTGAGGGAGTGGGCACTGTCGGAGGCTCAGTGCTGAGGGAGTGGGCACTGTCGGAGGGTCAGTGCTGAGGGAGCGCCGCACTGTCGGAGGGTCAGTGCTGAGGGAGTGGGCACTGTCGGAGGGTCAGTGCTGAGGGAGTGGGCACTGTCGGAGGGTTAGTGCTGAGGGTGTGGGCACTGTCGGAGGGTCAGTGCTGAGAGAGTGGGCACTGTCGGAGAGTAGTGCTGAGGGAGTGTGTGGGTTTGAGTGGGTGTGTGAGTGAGTGAGTGTGTGTGTGTGAGTGTGTGTGTGTGTGTGAGTGTGAGTGGGTGTGAGTGGGCGTGTGTGGGTGTGTGTGTGTGGGTGTGTGTGTGTGTGAGTGGGTGTGTGTGTGAGTGTGTGTGTGTGTGTGTGTGAGTGTGAGTGGGTGTGTGTGTGAGTGTGAGTGTGAGTGGGTGTGTGTGTGAGTGGGTGTGTGTGTGTGTGGGTGTGTGTGTGTGAGTGGGTGTGTGTGTGAGTGTGTGTGTGTGTGTGAGTGGGTGTGAGTGTGTGTGAGTGTGAGTGGGTGTGTGAGAGTGTGTGTGGGTGTGTGAGTGGGTATGTGTGTGTGTGAGAGTGAATGGGTGTGTGAGTGTGAGTGGGTGTGTGTGTGTGTGTGAGTGTGTGTGGGTGTGTGTGAGTGTGAGTGTGTGTGGGTGTGTGTGAGTGTGTGTGGGTGTGTGTGAGTGTGAGTGGGTGTGTGTGTGAGTGTGTGTGAGTGTGAGTGTGTGTGAGTGTGTGTGTGAGTGGGTGTGTGTGTGAGTGTGTGTGTGGGTGTGTGTGTGAGTGTGTGTGAGTGTGTGTGAGTGGGTGTGTGTGTGAGTGTGTGTGGGTGTGTGTGAGTGGGTGTGTGTGAGTGTGTGTGGGTGTGTGTGTGAGTGTGTGTGGGTGTGTGTGTGAGTGTGTGTGGGTGTGAGTGTGTGTGTGAGTGTGAGTGGGTGTGTGTGTGTGAGTGGGTGTGGGTGTGAGTGGGTGTGATGTCTCTCAATACTGTGGAGGGGAGTGGGGTTGCTGTGATGAGTGAGGGCAGGGCTGACCCTCAGAGACTGGAGGACAATGACCAGAGGATACAGCAGGATACGGAGAGGCTGGAGAGCTGCCAGAGAAATGGCAGATGGAGTTTCGTTTGGATGACACCATAGACTCATGCAACATAGAAACAGACCCTTCGGCCCAACCTGTCCATGCTGCCCAGATATCCAAAATTAATCCAATCCCATTTGCCAATATTTGGCCCAAATTTCTGTTCATGTACCGAACCAGATTTAAAAATCCCACCACACCAGCTTACACTCCAACAGTTGGTGGGGCAGGGTCACAGGGTAAACTAGCCCCCTGTCTTACACCCTGACGCGATGTATTGAACAATCCTACATTGCTGTTGCGCCTGTCACCTTTTCGAAGGGGTTGCAGGTTTCCGTTCATGAATATGGAAATCCCTGAACTGCTCTCACCGTCACATTGCTGAGGTAACTTACGGTTTTACGATAAAGATGACACCTCAGCTCCGACAATACATTAACGGTGTGAGGTGAGAGTCTCGGAGAGAGTGGGGTCCGCAAGATGCTGGAGGTCAGAGTCGAGAGGGTGGCGCTGGAAAGGCACAGCAGGTCGGGCAGCATCCGAGGAGCAGGAGAATCCACGTTTCAGGCAAAAGCCCTTTCATCAGGAGTGAGGTTAGAGTCCGTCTGTATCCCGATCTTGAGTCAGACTGGTTCTGTATCCAAAGTAGGAATTGCTGAATGATGACCTGGAGTGAGGGCCTGCAGACTGTCTGCCTGTTGTTAGAGCTGTGCCCAGTGCCCGGTTGATGACGTTGTTGTGCTCAGGATGTTGTTCACTGTTCACCCACCATTCTGTTTCCTTTCTGACAGTGGGCGGCTCTGGGCAGACTGAGGGACACGGTGGAATACCAACTTGGGGGCTCATTCTGATCGGCATGTTGGGAATCACGGTCTTCGCGCTGTTCTGTGGGTGGTGCTTTATCTGCAAACGCAAGGCTCGTGTGAGTATTATCCCCAAATCCCCGAGTAACACCTCCCCCTCTGCACTGTCCCCCCCCCCGCATCAAACACTCCCAGGGACAGGGACAGCACGGGGTCAGATACAGAGTAAAGCTCCCTCTACACTGTCCCCCCATCACACACTCCCAGGGACAGGGACAGCACGGGGTTAGATACAGAGTAAAGCTCCCTCTACACTGTCCCCCCATCACACACTCCCAGGGACAGGGACAGCACGGGGTTAGATACAGAGTAAAGCTCCCTCTACACTGTCCCCCCATCACACACTCCCAGGGACAGGGACAGCACGGGGTCAGATACAGAGTAAAGCTCCCTCTACACTGTCCCCCCATCACACACTCCCAGGGACAGGGACAGCATGGGGTTAGATACAGAGTAAAGCTTCCTCTACACTGTCCCCCCATCAAACACTCCCAGGGACAGGGGCAGCACGGGGTTAGATACAGAGTAAAGCTCCCTCTACACTGTCCCCCCATCAAACACTCCCAGGGACAGGAACAGCACGGGTTTAGATACAGAGTAAAGCTCCCTCTACACTGTCCCCCATCAAACACTCCCAGGGACAGGGGCAGCACGGGGTTAGACACAGAGTAAAGCTCCCTCTACACTGTCCCCCATCAAACACTCCCAGGGACAGGGGCAGCACGGGGTTAGATACAGAGTTCCTCTACACTGCCCCCCCCCCCATTCAGGTCCCCCCTTTATTCCTGACTGATTTGGGGTTTTTTTCTCCCTCTTGCTTTCTCAGTGAGAATGTGTTTCCATGGTTCCCGGACTCCGTGCTGTGTTTGAAGATACTGTTGAATGTTTTAAAGCTGCCTTCGATCTCCGTGACCCCACTGGCCTTTTCTGGTTGAACCTGTGGGGTATCCCGCAGCACAAGGAATCACGGATAAGCACGGACACAGAATTCTAGAAGGACAATAAGGCAGTACGCGTGAATCGTCCTCTCCTCTCTCTGTCTCTATCTCTCTCTCTCTCTGTCTCTCCCAGATTTGGGGATAACAGGAATTTGGTGTGACTGTGTAAGCCAGGCCCTGAAGGAGGCCATTCAGTCACAGAGTCACAGAGCTGTCCAGCACAGAAACAGACCCTTCGGTCCAACCCGCCCATGCTGACCCAGATATCCCAACCCAATCTAGTCCCACCTGCCAGCACCCGGCCCATATCCCTCCAAACCCTTCCTATTCATGTCCCCATCCAGGTGCCTTTTAAATGCTGTCATTGTACCAGCCTCCACCACTTCCTCTGGCAGCTCATTCCACACACGTACCACCCTCTGGGTGAAAAAGTTGCCCCTTAGGTCTCTTTTATATCTTTCCCCTCTCACCCTAAACCTATGCCCCTCTAGTTCTGGACTCCCCCACCCCAGGGAAAAGACTTTGCCTATTTATCCTATCCATGCCCCTCATGATTTTATAAACCTCTATAAGGTCACCCCTCAGCCTCCGACGCTCCAGGGAAAACAGCCCCAGCCTGTTCAGCCTCTCCCTGTAGCTCAGACCCTCCAATCCTGGCAACATCCTTGTAAATCTTTTCTGAACCCTTTCAAGTTTCACAACATCTTTCCGATAGGAAGGAGACCAGAATTGCACGCAATATTCCAACAGTGGCCTAACCAATGTCCTGTACAGCCACAACATGACCTCCCAACTCCTGTACTCAATACTCTGACCAATAAAGGAAAGCATACCAAACGCCGCCTTCACTATCCTATCTACCTGCGACTCCACTTTCAAGGAGCTATGACCCTGCACTCCAAGGTCTCTTTGTTCAGCAACACTCCCTCGGACCTTACCATTAAGTGTATAAGTCCTGCTAAGATTTGCTTTCCCAAAATGCAGCACCTCACATTTATCTGAATTAAACTCCATCTGCCACTTCTCAGCCCATTGGCCCATCTGGTCCAGATCCTGTTGTAATCTGAGGAACCCTCTTCGCTGTCCACTACACCTCCAATTTTGGTGTCACCTGCAAACTTGCTAACTGTACCTCTTATGCTCGCATCCAAATCATTTATGTAAATGACAAAAAGTAGAGGATCCAGCACCGATCCTTGTGGCACTCCACTGATCACAGGCCTCCAGTCTGAAAAACAACCCTCCACCACCACCCTCTGTCTTCTGCTGTTAAGCCGATGTCATATCCAACTGGTAAGCTCACTCTGAATCCCGTCCGACCTAACTTAGTTTAATCTTAGTAAACCTTCCAGAACCCCCTTCCTTCACTGAGGGGGCCAAACTGCCGCCCAGTCTCTGACATGGGGGTCTCAGCAAGACGCTATGTTGTGAGTGTGTCGCTGTAACAGCCAATCAACTCAGGCTTTCTGCTTCTGCATCTGTAACGCTGTCAAATTAAAATCTTCAAAGATCTTCAAAATTATCCTCAGTGGTTCCTAACCAGCAAGCAGTCTGTAAACAATTGGTTTGTGGGATGAGATTTGCCTATTTGAAGGTAAGTGTCGTTGATTGTAACGGGTCAGTTGGGAATCTGAGTTGCCTGATTGGGGCTGTTACCCTGGGTCAATCAGGGAGCCCCGGCTGACAGCCATGTCGGGGCTGTGCTGTTCACTCTGGGAGCAGGGTCAGTCTAAGGGAAATAAAGGGGGGGGGGGGGGGGGACTCGGTGACAGGGTACCGGCCTCTGGGCTGTTATTTCAGTGGCGACGAGAGAAAGCCGTGCTCCTCAAGAACTTCACTCGCAGCAGCTGACTTTGAGTGGTGAGGGGTAAGCATTTCTGCCATCTTGCTGTCCTTCAGGAAGGTTGGCTCGGTCAATCCTGTCCTTGGAGGCTGGGTCCAGACTGGGGCAGATGAAAAGCAACGAGTAATTCTCCAGACAGTTTGTGGAGCCACAGCTTTCTCTGTTACAAGGGTATTGGGGGTTATTGTGGGATGTTGGGGGTTAGTGTGGGGTATTGGGGGTTAGTGCGGGGTATTGGGGTTAATGTGGGGCTTTGGGGGTTAGTGTGGGGTATTGGGGGTTAGTGTGAGGTATTGGGGGTTAGTGTGGGGTGAGTGTAGGGTGTTGGGGTTAGTGTGGGGTATTGGGGGTTATTGTGGGGTGTTGGTGGTTAGTGTGGGGTATTGTGGGTTAGTGTAGGGTACCGGGGGTTAGTGTGGGGTGTTGGGGGTTAGTGTGGGGTATCGGGGGTTAGTGTGGGGTATTGGGGGTTAGTGTGGGGTGTTGGGGGTTAGTGTGGGGTGTTGGGGGTTAGTGTGGGGTATTGTGGGTTAGTGTGGGGTATGGTGGGTTAGTGTGGGGTGTTGGTGGTTAGTGTGGGGTATCGGGGGTTAGTGTGGGGTATCGGGGGTTAGTGGGGGTGTTGTGGGTTAGTGTGAGGTATTGGGGGTTAGTGTGGGGCATTGGGGGTTAGTGTGGGGTATTGGGGTTAGTGTGGGGTATCGGGGATTAGTGTGGGGTGTTGGGGGTTAGTGTGGGGTATTGGGGGTTAGTGAGGGGTATCGGGGATTAGTGTGGGGTGTTGGGGGTTAGTGTGGGGTATTGGGGTTAGTGTGGGGTATCGGGGATTAGTGTGGGGTGTTGGGGGTTAGTGTGGGGTATTGGGGTTAGTGTGGGGTATCGGGGATTAGTGTGGGGTGTTGGGGGTTAGTGTGGGGTATTGGGGTTAGTGTGGGGTATCGGGGATTAGTGTGGGGTATCGGGGGTTAGTGTGGGGTATCGGGGGTTAGTGTGAGGTATCGGGGGTTAGTGTGAGGTATCGGGGGTTAGTGTGGGGTATTGGAGGTTAGTGTGTGGTTAGTGTGGGGTGTTGGGGTTTAGTGTGGGGTATTGGGGGTTAGTGTGGGGGGTTGGGGGTTAGTGTGGGGTATCGGGGGTTAGTGTGGGGTATTGGGGGTTAGTGTGGGGGGTTGGGGGTTAGTGTGGGGTGTTGGGGGTTAGTGTGGGGTATCGGGGGTTAGTGTGGGGTATCGGGGGTTAGTGTGGGGTGTTGGGGGTTAGTGTGGGGTATTGTGGGTTAGTGTGGGGTGTTGGGAGTTAGTGAGTGGTATTGGGGGTTAGTGTGGGGAGTTGGGGGTTAGTGTGGGGTATTGGGGGTTAGTGTGGGGTATCTGGGGTTAGTGTGGGGTATCTGGGGTTAGTGTGGGGTGTTGGGGGTTAGTGTGGTGTATTGGGGGTTAGTGTGGGTCATTGGGGGTTAGTGAGGGGCATTGGGGGTTAGTGTTGTGTATTGGGGGTTAGTGTGGGGTATCGGGATTTAGTGTGGGGTATTGGGGGTTAGTGTGGGGTATTGCGGTTAGTGTGGGGTATTGGGGGTTAGTGTGGGGTATCGGGGGTTAGTGTAGGGTATCGGGGGTTAGTGTGGAGTATTGGGGGTTAGTGTGGGGTAATGGGGGTTAGTGTGGGGTATCGCGGGTTAGTGTGGAGTATGGGGGTTAGTGTGGGGTGTGGGGGGTTAGTGTGGGGTATCGGGGGTTAGTGTGGAGTATGGGGGTTAGTGTGGGGTGTTGGGGGTTAGTGTGGGGTATTGGGGGTTAGTGTGGGGTATCGGGCCTAGTGTGGAGTATGGGGGTTAAAGTGGTGTGTTGGGGGTTAGTGTGGGGTATTGGGGTTAGTGTGGGGTATCGGGGGTTAGTGTGAGGTATCGGGGGTTAGTGTGGGATATCGGGGGTTAGTGTGGGGTGTTGGGGGTTAGTGTGGGGTGTTGGGGGTTAGTGTGGGGTATCGGGGGTTAGTGTGGGGTGTTGGGGGTTAGTGTGGGGTATGGGGGTTAGTATGGAGTATCGGGGGTTAGTGGGGGTGTTGTGGGTTAGTGTGGGGTGTTGGGGGTTAGTGTGGGGTTTTGGGGGTTAGTGTGGGGTGTTGGGGGTTAATGTGGGGTATCGGGGCTAGTGTGGAGTATGGCGGTTAGTGTGGGTGTTGGGGGTTAGTGTGGGGTATTGGGGGTTAGTATGGGGTATCGGGGGTTAGTGTGGGGTGAGTGTAGGGTGTTGGGGTTAGTGTGGGGTACTGGGGGTTATTGTGGGGTGTTGGTGGTTAGTGTGGGGTACCGGGGGTTAGTGTGGGGTGTTGGGGGTTAGTGTGGGGGGTTGGGGGTTAGTGTGGGGTGTTGGGGGTTAGTGTGGGGTATCGGGGGTTAGTGTGGGGTGTTGGGGGTTAGTGTGGGGTGTTGGGAGTTAGTGAGTGGTATTGGGGTTTAGTGTGGGGAGTTGGGGGTTAGTGTGGGGTATTGGGGGTTAGTGTGGGGTATCGGGGGTTAGTGTGGGGTATCGGGGGTTAGTGTGGAGTATTGGGGGTTAGTGTGGGGTAATGGGGGTTAGTGTGGGGTATCGCGGGTTAGTGTGGAGTATGGGGGTTAGTGTGGGGTGTGGGGGGTTAGTGTGGGGTATCGGGGGTTAGTGTGGAGTATGGGGGCTAGTGTGGGGTGTTGGGGGTTAGTGTGGGGTATTGGGGGTTAGTGTGGGGTATCGGGCCTAGTGTGGAGTATGGGGGTTAAAGTGGTGTGTTGGGGGTTAGTGTGGGGTATTGGGGTTAGTGTGGGGTATCGGGGGTTAGTGTGGGGTATCGGGGGTTAGTGTGAGGTATCGGGGGTTAGTGTGGGGTATCGGGGGTTAGTGTGGGGTATCGGGGGTTAGTGTGAGGTATCGGGGGTTAGTGTGGGAAAATGGGGGTTAGTGTGGGGTGTTGGGGGTTAGTGTGGGGTGTTGGGGGTTAGTGTGGGGTATTGGGGGTTAATGTGGGGTATCGGGGCTAGTGTGGAGTATGGCGGTTAGTGTGGGTGTTGGGGGTTAGTGTGGGGTATTGGGGGTTAGTATGGGGTATCGGGGGTTAGTGTGGCCTGTTGGGGGTTAGTGTGGGGTATCGGGGGTTAGTGTGGGGTATTGGCGGTTAGTGTGGGGTATTGGGGGTTAGTGTGGGGTGTTGGGGGTTAGTGTGTGGTTTTGGGGTTAGTGTGGGGTATCGGGGGTTAGTGTCAGGTATCGGGGGTTAGTGTGGGGTATCAGTGGTTAGTGTCAGGTGTTGGGGGTTAGTGTGGGGTATCGGGGGTTAGTGTGGGGTATCGGGGGTTAGTGTGGGGCATTGGGGTTAGTGTGGCGTGTTGGGGGTTAGTGTGGGGTATCGGGGGTTAGTGTGGGGTATTGTGGGTTAGTGTGGGTTATTGTGGGTTAGTGTGGGGTGTTGGGAGTTAGTGAGTGGTATTGGTGGTTAGTGTGGGGAGTTGGAGGTTAGTGTGGGGTATTGGGGGTTAGTGTGGGGTATCGGGGTTAGTGTGGGGTGTTGGGGGTTAGTGTGGAGTGTTGGGGATTAGTGTGGGGTATCGGGGGTTAGTGTGGGGTATCGGGGGTTAGTGTGGGGCATTGGGGTTAGTGTGGGGTGTTGGCGGTTAGTGTGTGGTATTGGAGGTTAGTGTGGGGTTAGTGTGGGGTGTTGGGGTTAGTGAGGGGTATTGGGGGTTAGTGTGTGGTATCGGGGGTTAATGTGGGGTGTTGGGGGTTAATGTGGGGTGTTGGGGTTAGTGTGTGGTATCGGGGGTTAGTGTGTGGTATTGGAGGTTAGTGTGGGGTTAGTGTGGGGTGTTGGGGTTAGTGTCGGGTAATGGGGGTTAGTGTGTGGTATCGGGGGTTAGTGTGGGGTATTGTGGGTTAGTGTGGGGTATTGGCGGTTAGTGTGGGGTATTGGGGGTTAGTGTGGGGTGTTGGGGGTTAGTGTGTGGTTTTGGGGTTAGTGTGGGGTATCGGGGGTTAGTGTCAGGTATCGGGGGTTAGTGTGGGGTATCAGTGGTTAGTGTCAGGTGTTGGGGGTTAGTGTGGGGTATCGGGGGTTAGTGTGGGGTATCGGGGGTTAGTGTGGGGCATTGGGGTTAGTGTGGCGTGTTGGGGGTTAGTGTGGGGTATCGGGGGTTAGTGTGGGGTATTGTGGGTTAGTGTGGGTTATTGTGGGTTAGTGTGGGGTGTTGGGAGTTAGTGAGTGGTATTGGTGGTTAGTGTGGGGAGTTGGAGGTTAGTGTGGGGTATTGGGGGTTAGTGTGGGGTATCGGGGTTAGTGTGGGGTGTTGGGGGTTAGTGTGGAGTGTTGGGGATTAGTGTGGGGTATCGGGGGTTAGTGTGGTGTATCGGGGGTTAGTGTGGGGCATTGGGGTTAGTGTGGGGTGTTGGCGGTTAGTGTGTGGTATTGGAGGTTAGTGTGGGGTTAGTGTGGGGTGTTGGGGTTAGTGAGGGGTATTGGGGGTTAGTGTGTGGTATCGGGGGTTAATGTGGGGTGTTGGGGGTTAATGTGGGGTGTTGGGGTTAGTGTGTGGTATCGGGGGTTAGTGTGTGGTATTGGAGGTTAGTGTGGGGTTAGTGTGGGGTGTTGGGGTTAGTGTCGGGTAATGGGGGTTAGTGTGTGGTATCGGGGGTTAGTGTGGGGTATTGTGGGTTAGTGTGGGGTATTGTGGGTTAGTGTGGGGTGTTGGGAGTTAGTGAGTGGTATTGGTGGTTAGTGTGGGGAGTTGGAGGTTAGTGTGGGGTATTGGGGGTTAGTGTGGGGTATCGGGGTTAGTGTGGGGTATCGGGGTTAGTGTGGGGTGTTGGGGGTTAGTGTGGTGTATTGGGGGTTAGTGTGGGTCATTGGGGGTTAGTGAGGGGCATTGGGGGTTAGTGTTGTGTATTGGGGGTTAGTGTGGGGTATTGGGGGTTAGTGTGGGGTGTTGGGGGTTAGTGTGGGGTATTGGGGGTTAGTGTGTGGTATTGCGGTTAATGTGGGGTATTGGGGGTTAGTGTGGGGTATCGGGGGTTAGTGTAGGGTATCGGGGGTTAGTGTGGAGTGTTGGGGGTTAGTGTGGGGTAATGGGGGTTAGTGTGGGGTATCGCGGGTTAGTGTGGAGTATGGGGGTTAGTGTGGGGTGTTGGTGGTTAGTGTGGGGTATCGGGGGTTAGTGTCAGGTATCGGGGTTAGTGTGGGGTATCAGTGGTTAGTGTGGGGTGTTGGGGGTTAGTGTGGGGTATCGGGGGTTAGTGTGGGGTATTGTGGGTTAGTGTGGGGTATGGTGGGTTAGTGTGGGGTGTTGGTGGTTAGTGTGGGGTATCGGGGGTTAGTGTGGGGTATCGGGGGTTAGTGGGGGTGTTGTGGGTTAGTGTGAGGTATTGGGGGTTAGTGTGGGGCATTGGGGGTTAGTGTGGGGTATTGGGGTTAGTGTGGGGTATCGGGGATTAGTGTGGGGTGTTGGGGGTTAGTGCGGGGTATTGGGGGTTAGTGAGGGGTATCGGGGATTAGTGTGGGGTGTTGGGGGTTAGTGTGGTGTATTGGCGTTAGTGTGGGGTATCGGGGATTAGTGTGGGGTGTTGGGGGTTAGTGTGGGGTATTGGGGTTAGTGTGGGGTATCGGGGATTAGTGTGGGGTGTTGGGGGTTAGTGTGGGGTATTGGGGTTAGTGTGGGGTATCGGGGATTAGTGTGGGGTATCGGGGGTTAGTGTGGGGTATCGGGGGTTAGTGTGAGGTATCGGGGGTTAGTGTGAGGTATCGGGGGTTAGTGTGGGGTATTGGAGGTTAGTGTGTGGTTAGTGTGGGGTGTTGGGGTTTAGTGTGGGGTATTGGGGGTTAGTGTGGGGGGTTGGGGGTTAGTGTGGGGTGTCGGGGGTTAGTGTGGGGTATTGGGGGTTAGTGTGGGGGGTTGGGGGTTAGTGTGGGGTGTTGGGGGTTAGTGTGGGGTATCGGGGGTTAGTGTGGGGTATCGGGGGTTAGTGTGGGGTGTTGGGGGTTAGTGTGGGGTATTGTTGGTTAGTGTGGGGTGTTGGGAGTTAGTGAGTGGTATTGGGGGTTAGTGTGGGGAGTTGGGGGTTAGTGTGGGGTATTGGGGGTTAGTGTGGGGTATCGGGGGTTAGTGTGGGGTATCTGGGGTTAGTGTGGGGTGTTGGGGGTTAGTGTGGTGTATTGGGGGTTAGTGTGGGTCATTGGGGGTTAGTGAGGGGCATTGGGGGTTAGTGTTGTGTATTGGGGGTTAGTGTGGGGTATCGGGATTTAGTGTGGGGTATTGGGGGTTAGTGTGGGGTATTGCGGTTAGTGTGGGGTATTGGGGGTTAGTGTGGGGTATCGGGGGTTAGTGTAGGGTATCGGGGGTTAGTGTGGAGTATTGGGGGTTAGTGTGGGGTAATGGGGGTTAGTGTGGGGTATCGCGGGTTAGTGTGGAGTATGGGGGTTAGTGTGGGGTGTGGGGGGTTAGTGTGGGGTATCGGGGGTTAGTGTGGAGTATGGGGGTTAGTGTGGGGTGTTGGGGGTTAGTGTGGGGTATTGGGGGTTAGTGTGGGGTATCGGGCCTAGTGTGGAGTATGGGGGTTAAAGTGGTGTGTTGGGGGTTAGTGTGGGGTATTGGGGTTAGTGTGGGGTATCGGGGGTTAGTGTGAGGTATCGGGGGTTAGTGTGGGATATCGGGGGTTAGTGTGGGGTGTTGGGGGTTAGTGTGGGGTGTTGGGGGTTAGTGTGGGGTATCGGGGGTTAGTGTGGGGTGTTGGGGGTTAGTGTGGGGTATGGGGGTTAGTGTGGAGTATCGGGGGTTAGTGGGGGTGTTGTGGGTTAGTGTGGGGTGTTGGGGGTCAGTGTGGGGTTTTGGGGGTTAGTGTGGGGTGTTGGGGGTTAATGTGGGGTATCGGGGCTAGTGTGGAGTATGGCGGTTAGTGTGGGTGTTGGGGGTTAGTGTGGGGTATTGGGGGTTAGTATGGGGTATCGGGGGTTAGTGTGGGGTGAGTGTAGGGTGTTGGGGTTAGTGTGGGGTACTGGGGGTTATTGTGGGGTGTTGGTGGTTAGTGTGGGGTACCGGGGGTTAGTGTAGGGTGTTGGGGGTTAGTGTGGGGGGTTGGGGGTTAGTGTGGGGTGTTGGGGGTTAGTGTGGGGTATCGGGGGTTAGTGTGGGGTGTTGGGGGTTAGTGTGGGGTGTTGGGAGTTAGTGAGTGGTATTGGGGGTTAGTGTGGGGAGTTGGGGGTTAGTGTGGGGTATTGGGGGTTAGTGTGGGGTATCGGGGGTTAGTGTGGGGTATCTGGGGTTAGTGTGGGGTGTTGGGGGTTAGTGTGGTGTATTGGGGGTTAGTGTGGGTCATTGGGGGTTAGTGAGGGGCATTGGGGGTTAGTGTTGTGTATTGGGGGTTAGTGTGGGGTATCGGGGATTAGTGTGAGGTATTGGGGGTTAGTGTGGGGTATTGCGGTTAGTGTGGGGTATTGGGGGTTAGTGTGGGGTATCGGGGGTTAGTGTAGGGTATCGGGGGTTAGTGTGGAGTATTGGGGGTTAGTGTGGGGTAATGGGGGTTAGTGTGGGGTATCGCGGGTTAGTGTGGAGTATGGGGGTTAGTGTGGGGTGTGGGGGGTTAGTGTGGGGTATCGGGGGTTAGTGTGGAGTATGGGGGCTAGTGTGGGGTGTTGGGGGTTAGTGTGGGGTATTGGGGGTTAGTATGGGGTATCGGGGGTTAGTGTGGGGTGAGTGTAGGGTGTTGGGGTTAGTGTGGGGTACTGGGGGTTATTGTGGGGTGTTGGTGGTTAGTGTGGGGTACCGGGGGTTAGTGTAGGGTGTTGGGGGTTAGTGTGGGGGGTTGGGGGTTAGTGTGGGGTGTTGGGGGTTAGTGTGGGGTATCGGGGGTTAGTGTGGGGTGTTGGGGGTTAGTGTGGGGTGTTGGGAGTTAGTGAGTGGTATTGGGGGTTAGTGTGGGGAGTTGGGGGTTAGTGTGGGGTATTGGGGGTTAGTGTGGGGTATCGGGGGTTAGTGTGGGGTATCTGGGGTTAGTGTGGGGTGTTGGGGGTTAGTGTGGTGTATTGGGGGTTAGTGTGGGTCATTGGGGGTTAGTGAGGGGCATTGGGGGTTAGTGTTGTGTATTGGGGGTTAGTGTGGGGTATCGGGGATTAGTGTGAGGTATTGGGGGTTAGTGTGGGGTATTGCGGTTAGTGTGGGGTATTGGGGGTTAGTGTGGGGTATCGGGGGTTAGTGTAGGGTATCGGGGGTTAGTGTGGAGTATTGGGGGTTAGTGTGGGGTAATGGGGGTTAGTGTGGGGTATCGCGGGTTAGTGTGGAGTATGGGGGTTAGTGTGGGGTGTGGGGGGTTAGTGTGGGGTATCGGGGGTTAGTGTGGAGTATGGGGGCTAGTGTGGGGTGTTGGGGGTTAGTGTGGGGTATTGGGGGTTAGTGTGGGGTATCGGGCCTAGTGTGGAGTATGGGGGTTAAAGTGGTGTGTTGGGGGTTAGTGTGGGGTATTGGGGTTAGTGTGGGGTATCGGGGGTTAGTGTGGGGTATCGGGGGTTAGTGTGGGGTATCGGGGGTTAGTGTGAGGTATCGGGGGTTAGTGTGGGAAAATGGGGGTTAGTGTGGGGTGTTGGGGGTTAGTGTGGGGTGTTGGGGGTTAGTGTGGGGTATTGGGGGTTAATGTGGGGTATCGGGGCTAGTGTGGAGTATGGCGGTTAGTGTGGGTGTTGGGGGTTAGTGTGGGGTATTGGGGGTTAGTATGGGGTATCGGGGGTTAGTGTGGCCTGTTGGGGGTTAGTGTGGGGTATCGGGGGTTAGTGTGGGGTATTGGGGGTTAGTGTGGGGTATTGGGGGTTAGTGTGGGGTGTTGGGGGTTAGTGTGTGGTTTTGGGGTTAGTGTGGGGTATCGGGGGTTAGTGTCAGGTATCGGGGGTTAGTGTGGGGTATCAGTGGTTAGTGTCGGGTGTTGGGGGTTAGTGTGGGGTATCGGGGGTTAGTGTGGGGTATCGGGGGTTAGTGTGGGGCATTGGGGTTAGTGTGGCGTGTTGGGGGTTAGTGTGGGGTATCGGGGGTTAGTGTGGGGTATTGTGGGTTAGTGTGGGTTATTGTGGGTTAGTGTGGGGTGTTGGGAGTTAGTGAGTGGTATTGGTGGTTAGTGTGGGGAGTTGGAGGTTAGTGTGGGGTATTGGGGGTTAGTGTGGGGTATCGGGGTTAGTGTGGGGTGTTGGGGGTTAGTGTGGAGTGTTGGGGATTAGTGTGGGGTATCGGGGGTTAGTGTGGGGTATCGGGGGTTAGTGTGGGGCATTGGGGTTAGTGTGGGGTGTTGGCGGTTAGTGTGTGGTATTGGAGGTTAGTGTGGGGTTAGTGTGGGGTGTTGGGGTTAGTGAGGGGTATTGGGGGTTAGTGTGTGGTATCGGGGGTTAATGTGGGGTGTTGGGGGTTAATGTGGGGTGTTGGGGTTAGTGTGTGGTATCGGGGGTTAGTGTGTGGTATTGGAGGTTAGTGTGGGGTTAGTGTGGGGTGTTGGGGTTAGTGTCGGGTAATGGGGGTTAGTGTGTGGTATCGGGGGTTAGTGTGGGGTATTGTGGGTTAGTGTGGGGTATTGTGGGTTAGTGTGGGGTGTTGGGAGTTAGTGAGTGGTATTGGTGGTTAGTGTGGGGAGTTGGAGGTTAGTGTGGGGTATTGGGGGTTAGTGTGGGGTATCGGGGTTAGTGTGGGGTATCGGGGTTAGTGTGGGGTGTTGGGGGTTAGTGTGGTGTATTGGGGGTTAGTGTGGGTCATTGGGGGTTAGTGAGGGGCATTGGGGGTTAGTGTTGTGTATTGGGGGTTAGTGTGGGGTATTGGGGGTTAGTGTGGGGTGTTGGGGGTTAGTGTGGGGTATTGGGGGTTAGTGTGTGGTATTGCGGTTAATGTGGGGTATTGGGGGTTAGTGTGGGGTATCGGGGGTTAGTGTAGGGTATCGGGGGTTAGTGTGGAGTGTTGGGGGTTAGTGTGGGGTAATGGGGGTTAGTGTGGGGTATCGCGGGTTAGTGTGGAGTATGGGGGTTAGTGTGGGGTGTTGGTGGTTAGTGTGGGGTATCGGGGGTTAGTGTCAGGTATCGGGGTTAGTGTGGGGTATCAGTGGTTAGTGTGGGGTGTTGGGGGTTAGTGTGGGGTATCGGGGGTTAGTGTGGGGTATTGTGGGTTAGTGTGGGGTATGGTGGGTTAGTGTGGGGTGTTGGTGGTTAGTGTGGGGTATCGGGGGTTAGTGTGGGGTATCGGGGGTTAGTGGGGGTGTTGTGGGTTAGTGTGAGGTATTGGGGGTTAATGTGGGGCATTGGGGGTTAGTGTGGGGTATTGGGGTAAGTGTGGGGTATCGGGGATTAGTGTGGGGTGTTGGGGGTTAGTGCGGGGTATTGGGGGTTAGTGAGGGGTATCGGGGATTAGTGTGGGGTGTTGGGGGTTAGTGTGGTGTATTGGCGTTAGTGTGGGGTATCGGGGATTAGTGTGGGGTGTTGGGGGTTAGTGTGGGGTATTGGGGTTAGTGTGGGGTATCGGGGATTAGTGTGGGGTGTTGGGGGTTAGTGTGGGGTATTGGGGTTAGTGTGGGGTATCGGGGATTAGTGTGGGGTATCGGGGGTTAGTGTGGGGTATCGGGGGTTAGTGTGAGGTATCGGGGGTTAGTGTGAGGTATCGGGGGTTAGTGTGGGGTATTGGAGGTTAGTGTGTGGTTAGTGTGGGGTGTTGGGGTTTAGTGTGGGGTATTGGGTGTTAGTGTGGGGGGTTGGGGGTTAGTGTGGGGTGTCGGGGGTTAGTGTGGGGTATTGGGGGTTAGTGTGGGGGGTTGGGGGTTAGTGTGGGGTGTTGGGGGTTAGTGTGGGGTATCGGGGGTTAGTGTGGGGTATCGGGGGTTAGTGTGGGGTGTTGGGGGTTAGTGTGGGGTATTGTTGGTTAGTGTGGGGTGTTGGGAGTTAGTGAGTGGTATTGGGGGTTAGTGTGGGGAGTTGGGGGTTAGTGTGGGGTATTGGGGGTTAGTGTGGGGTATCGGGGGTTAGTGTGGGGTATCTGGGGTTAGTGTGGGGTGTTGGGGGTTAGTGTGGTGTATTGGGGGTTAGTGTGGGTCATTGGGGGTTAGTGAGGGGCATTGGGGGTTAGTGTTGTGTATTGGGGGTTAGTGTGGGGTATCGGGATTTAGTGTGGGGTATTGGGGGTTAGTGTGGGGTATTGCGGTTAGTGTGGGGTATTGGGGGTTAGTGTGGGGTATCGGGGGTTAGTGTAGGGTATCGGGGGTTAGTGTGGAGTATTGGGGGTTAGTGTGGGGTAATGGGGGTTAGTGTGGGGTATCGCGGGTTAGTGTGGAGTATGGGGGTTAGTGTGGGGTGTGGGGGGTTAGTGTGGGGTATCGGGGGTTAGTGTGGAGTATGGGGGTTAGTGTGGGGTATTGGGGGTTAGTGTGGGGTATTGGGGGTTAGTGTGGGGTATCGGGCCTAGTGTGGAGTATGGGGGTTAAAGTGGTGTGTTGGGGGTTAGTGTGGGGTATTGGGGTTAGTGTGGGGTATCGGGGGTTAGTGTGAGGTATCGGGGGTTAGTGTGGGATATCGGGGGTTAGTGTGGGGTGTTGGGGGTTAGTGTGGGGTGTTGGGGGTTAGTGTGGGGTATCGGGGGTTAGTGTGGGGTGTTGGGGGTTAGTGTGGGGTATGGGGGTTAGTATGGAGTATCGGGGGTTAGTGGGGGTGTTGTGGGTTAGTGTGGGGTGTTGGGGGTCAGTGTGGGGTTTTGGGGGTTAGTGTGGGGTGTTGGGGGTTAATGTGGGGTATCGGGGCTAGTGTGGAGTATGGCGGTTAGTGTGGGTGTTGGGGGTTAGTGTGGGGTATTGGGGGTTAGTATGGGGTATCGGGGGTTAGTGTGGGTGAGTGTAGGGTGTTGGGGTTAGTGTGGGGTACTGGGGGTTATTGTGGGGTGTTGGTGGTTAGTGTGGGGTACCGGGGGTTAGTGTGGGGTGTTGGGGGTTAGTGTGGGGGGTTGGGGGTTAGTGTGGGGTGTTGGGGGTTAGTGTGGGGTATCGGGGGTTAGTGTGGGGTGTTGGGGGTTAGTGTGGGGTGTTGGGAGTTAGTGAGTGGTATTGGGGGTTAGTGTGGGGAGTTGGGGGTTAGTGCGGGGTATTGGGGGTTAGTGTGGGGTATCGGGGGTTAGTGTGGGGTATCTGGGGTTAGTGTGGTGTGTTGGGGGTTAGTGTGGTGTATTGGGGGTTAGTGTGGGTCATTGGGGGTTAGTGAGGGGCATTGGGGGTTAGTGTTGTGTATTGGGGGTTAGTGTGGGGTATCGGGGATTAGTGTGAGGTATTGGGTGTTAGTGTGGGGTATTGCGGTTAGTGTGGGGTATTGGGGGTTAGTGTGGGGTATCGGGGGTTAGTGTAGGGTATCGGGGGTTAGTGTGGAGTATTGGGGGTTAGTGTGGGGTAATGGGGGTTAGTGTGGGGTATCGCGGGTTAGTGTGGAGTATGGGGGTTAGTGTGGGGTGTGGGGGGTTAGTGTGGGGTATCGGGGGTTAGTGTGGAGTATGGGGGCTAGTGTGGGGTGTTGGGGGTTAGTGTGGGGTATTGGGGGTTAGTGTGGGGTATCGGGCCTAGTGTGGAGTATGGGGGTTAAAGTGGTGTGTTGGGGGTTAGTGTGGGGTATTGGGGTTAGTGTGGGGTATCGGGGGTTAGTGTGGGGTATCGGGGGTTAGTGTGGGGTATCGGGGGTTAGTGTGGGGTATCGGGGGTTAGTGTGAGGTATCGGGGGTTAGTGTGGGAAAATGGGGGTTAGTGTGGGGTGTTGGGGGTTAGTGTGGGGTGTTGGGGGTTAGTGTGGGGTATTGGGGGTTAATGTGGGGTATCGGGGCTAGTGTGGAGTATGGCGGTTAGTGTGGGTGTTGGGGGTTAGTGTGGGGTATTGGGGGTTAGTATGGGGTATCGGGGGTTAGTGTGGCCTGTTGGGGGTTAGTGTGGGGTATCGGGGGTTAGTGTGGGGTATTGGGGGTTAGTGTGGGGTATTGGGGGTTAGTGTGGGGTGTTGGGGGTTAGTGTGTGGTTTTGGGGTTAGTGTGGGGTATCGGGGGTTAGTGTCAGGTATCGGGGGTTAGTGTGGGGTATCAGTGGTTAGTGTCGGGTGTTGGGGGTTAGTGTGGGGTATCGGGGGTTAGTGTGGGGTATCGGGGGTTAGTGTGGGGCATTGGGGTTAGTGTGGCGTGTTGGGGGTTAGTGTGGGGTATCGGGGGTTAGTGTGGGGTATTGTGGGTTAGTGTGGGTTATTGTGGGTTAGTGTGGGGTGTTGGGAGTTAGTGTGTGGTATTGGTGGTTAGTGTGGGGAGTTGGAGGTTAGTGTGGGGTATTGGGGGTTAGTGTGGGGTATCGGGGTTAGTGTGGGGTGTTGGGGGTTAGTGTGGAGTGTTGGGGATTAGTGTGGGGTATCGGGGGTTAGTGTGGGGTATCGGGGGTTAGTGTGGGGCATTGGGGTTAGTGTGGGGTGTTGGCGGTTAGTGTGTGGTATTGGAGGTTAGTGTGGGGTTAGTGTGGGGTGTTGGGGTTAGTGAGGGGTATTGGGGGTTAGTGTGTGGTATCGGGGGTTAATGTGGGGTGTTGGGGGTTAATGTGGGGTGTTGGGGTTAGTGTGTGGTGTTGGGGGTTAGTGTGTGGTATCGGGGGTTAGTGTGTGGTATTGGAGGTTAGTGTGGGGTTAGTGTGGGGTGTTGGGGTTAGTGTCGGGTAATGGGGGTTAGTGTGTGGTATCGGGGGTTAGTGTGGGGTATTGTGGGTTAGTGTGGGGTATTGTGGGTTAGTGTGGGGTGTTGGGAGTTAGTGAGTGGTATTGGTGGTTAGTGTGGGGAGTTGGAGGTTAGTGTGGGGTATTGGGGGTTAGTGTGGGGTATCGGGGTTAGTGTGGGGTATCGGGGTTAGTGTGGGGTGTTGGGGGTTAGTGTGGTGTATTGGGGGTTAGTGTGGGTCATTGGGGGTTAGTGAGGGGCATTGGGGGTTAGTGTTGTGTATTGGGGGTTAGTGTGGGGTATTGGGGGTTAGTGTGGGGTGTTGGGGGTTAGTGTGGGGTATTGGGGGTTAGTGTGGGGTATTGCGGTTAATGTGGGGTATTGGGGGTTAGTGTGGGGTATCGGGGGTTAGTGTAGGGTATCGGGGGTTAGTGTGGAGTGTTGGGGGTTAGTATGGGGTAATGGGGGTTAGTGTGGGGTATCGCGGGTTAGTGTGGAGTATGGGGGTTAGTGTGGGGTGTTGGTGGTTAGTGTGGGGTATCGGGGGTTAGTGTCAGGTATCGGGGTTAGTGTGGGGTATCAGTGGTTAGTGTGGGGTATCGGGGGTTAGTGTGGGGTATCGGGGGTTAGTGTGGGGTGTTGGGGGTTAGTGTGGGGTGTTGGGGGTTAGTGTGGGGTGTCGGGGGTTAGTGTGGGGTATTGGGGGTTAGTGTGGGGTATTGGGGGTTAGTGTGGGGTGTTGGGGATTAGTGTGGGGTATCGGGGGTTAGTGTGGGGTGTTGGGGGTTAGTGTGGGGTATCGGGGGTTAGTGTGGGGTGTTGGGGGTTAGTGTAGGGTATCGGGGGTTAGTGTGGGGTGTTGGGGATTAGTGTGGGGTATCGGGGGTTAGTGTGGAGTATTGGGGGTTAGTGTGGGGTATTGGGGGTTAGTGTGGGGTGTTGGGGATTAGTGTGGGGTATCAGTGGTTAGTGTCGGGTGTTGGGGGTTAGTGTGGGGTATCGGGGGTTAGTGTGGGGTACCGGGGGTTAGTGTGGGGTGTTGGGGGTTAGTGTGGGGTGTTGGGGATTAGTGTGGGGTATCGGGGGTTAGTGTGGGGTGTTGGGGGTTAGTGTGGGGCATTGGGGGTTAGTGTGGGGTGTTGGGGGTTAGTGTGGGGTATCGGGGGTTAGTGTGGTGTATTGGGGGTTAGTGTGGGGCATTGGGGGTTAGTGTGGGGTGTTGGCGGTTAGTGTCAGGTATCGGGGTTAGTGTGGGGTATCGGTGGTTAGTATGGGGTGGTGGGGGTTAGTGTGGGGTATCGGGGATTAGTGTGGGGTACCGGGGGTTAGTGTGGGGTCTTGGGGGTTAGTGTGGGGTGTTGGGGATTAGTGTGGGGTGTTGGTGGTTAGTGTGGAGTATCGGGGGTTAGTGTGTGGTATCGGGGGTTAGTGTGGGGTGTCGGGGGTTAGTGTGTGGTATTGGGGGTTAGTGTGTGGTATTGGGGGTTAGTGTAGGGTGTTGGGGGTTAGTGTGTGGTATCGGGGGTTAGTGTGGGGTGTCGGGGGTTAGTGTGTGGTATTGGGGGTTAGTGTGTGGTATTGGGGGTTAGTGTGGGGTGTTGGGGGTTAGTGTGTGGTATCAGGGGTTAGTGTAGGGTGTTGGGGTTAGTGTGGGGTGTTGGGGGTTAGTGTGGGGTGTTGGTGGTTAGTGTGGGGTGTTGGGGGTTAGTGAGGGGTATTGGGGGTTAGTGTGTGGTATCGGGGGTTAGTGCGGGGTATCGGGGGTTAGTGTGTGGTATTGGAGGTTAGTGTGGGGTTAGTGTGGGGTGTTGGGGTTAGTGTCGGGTAATGGGGGTTAGTGTCGGGTGTTGGGGGTTAGTGTGGGGTGTTGGGGGTTAGTGTGGTGTATCGGGGTTAGTGTCGGGTGTTGGGGGTTAGTGTGGGGTGTTGGGGGTTAGTGTGGGGTATCGGGGGTTAGTGTGGGGTGTTAGGGGTTATTGTGGGGTTAGTGTGTGGTATCGGGGGTTTGTGTGTGGTACTGGAGGTTAGTGTGGGGTTAGTGTGTGGTATCGGGGGTTAGTGTGTGGTATTGGAGGTTAGTGTGGGGTTAGTGTGGGGTGTTGGTGGTTAGTGTGGGGTGTTGGGGGTTAGTGAGGGGTATTGGGGGTTAGTGTGTGGTATCGGGGGTTAGTGCGGGGTATCGGGGGTTAGTGTGTGGTATTGGAGGTTAGTGTGGGGTATCGGGGGTTAGTGTGGGGTATCGGGGGTTAGTGTGGGGTGTTGGGGGTTAGTGTGGGGTGTTGGGGTTAGTGTGGGGTATCAGGGGTTAGTGTGTGGTATTGGAGGTTAGTGTGTGGTATCGGGGGTTAGTGTGTGGTACTGGAGGTTAGTGTGGGGTTAGTGTGTGGTATCGGGGGTTAGTGTGTGGTATTGGAGGTTAGTGTGGGGTTAGTGTGGGGTGTTGGGGTTAGTGTCGGGTAATGGGGGTTAGTGTCGGGTGTTGGGGGTTAGTGTGGGGTGTTGGGGGTTAGTGTGGGGTATCGGGGGTTAGTGTCGGGTGTTGGGGGTTAGTGTGGGGTGTTGGGGGTTAGTGTGGGGTATCGGGGGTTAGTGTGGGGTGTTAGGGGTTATTGTGGGGAGATGGGGGTTAGTGTGGGGTGTTGGGGGTTAGTGTGTGGTATCGGGGGTTAGTGTGTGGTATCGGGGGTTAGTGTGTGGTATTGGAGGTTAGTGTGGGGTTAGTGTGGGGTGTTGGGGTGAGTGTCGGGTAATGGGGGTTAGTGTGTGGTATCGGGGGTTAGTGTGGGGTATTGGGGGTTAGTTGGGGTGTTGGGGGTTAGTGTGTGGTATCGGGGGTTAGTGTGGGGTGTCGGGAGTTAGTGTGTGGTATTGGGGGTTAGTGTGTGGTATTGGGGGTTAGTGTGTGGTATCGGGGGTTAGTGAGGGGTGTTGGGGGTTAGTGTGTGGAGTTGGGGGTTAGTGTGGGGTTTTGGGGGTTAGTGTGGGGTATTGGGGGTTAATGTGGGGTATCGGGGCTAGTGTGGAGTATGGCGGTTAGTGTGGGTGTTGGGGGTTAGTGTGGGGTATTGGGGGTTAGTATGGGGTATCGGGGGTTAGTGTGGGCTGTTGGGGGTTAGTGTGGGGTATCGGGGGTTAGTGTGGGGTATTGGGGGTTAGTGTGGGGTATTGGGGGTTAGTGTGGGGTGTTGGGGATTAGTGTGGGGTATCGGGGGTTAGTGTGGGGTATTGGGGGTTAGTGTGGGGCTTTGGGGGTTAGTGTGGGGTATCGGGGGTTAGTGTGGGGTGTTGGCGGTTAGTGTGTGGTATTGGAGGTTAGTGTGGGGTTAGTGTGGGTGTTGGGGGTTAGTGCGGGGTGTTGGGGTTAGTGAGGGGTATTGGGGGTTAGTGTGGGGTATTGGGGGTTAGTGCGGGGTGTTGGGGTTAGTGAGGGGTATTGGGGGTTAGTGTGGGGTATCGGGGGTTAGTGCGGGGTGTTGGGGTTAGTGAGGGGTATTGGGGGTTAGTGTGGGGCATTGGGGGTTAGTGTGGGGTGTTGGGGGTTAGTGTGGGGTGTTGGGGTTAGTGAGGGGTATTGGGGGTTAGTGTGGGGTATCGGGGGTTAGTGTGGGGTGTTGGGGGTTAGTGTGGGGTATTGGGGGTTAGTGTGGGGTATCGGGGGTTAGTGTGGGGTGTTGGGGGTTAGTGTGGGGTATTGGGGGTTAGTGTGGGGTGTTGGGGGTTAGTGTGGGGTATTGGGGGTTAGTGTGGGGTTAGTGTGGGGTGTTGGGGTTAGTGTCGGGTAATGGGGGTTAGTATGTTGTATCGGGGGTTAGTGTGGGGTATTGGGGGTTAGTGTGGGGTATCGGGGGTTAGTGTGGGGTGTTGGGGGTTAGTGTGGGGTATTGGGGGTTAGTGTGGGGTGTTGGGGTTAGTGTGGGGTGTTGGGGGTTAGTGTGTGGTATTGGAGGTTAGTGTGGGGTTAGTGTGGGGTGTTGGGGTTATTGTCGGGTAATGGGGGTTAGTGTGTTGTATCGGGGGTTAGTGTGGGGTATGTGGGGTTAGTGTGGGGTATCGGGGGTTAGTGTCGGGTGTTGGGGGTTAGTGTGGGGTGTTGGGGGTTAGTGTGGGGTATCGGGGGTTAGTGTGTGGTATCGGGGGTTAGTGTGTGGTATTGGAGGTTAGTGTGGGGTTAGTGTGGGGTGTTGGGGTGAGTGTCGGGTAATGGGGGTTAGTGTGTGGTATCGGGGGTTAGTGTGGGGTATTGGGGGTTAGTGTGGGGTGTTGGGGGTTAGTGTGTGGTATCGGGGGTTAGTGTGGGGTATTGGGGGTTAGTGTGGGGTAATGGGGGTTAGTGTGGGGTGTTGGGGATTAGTGTGGGGTGTTGGTGGTTAGTGTGGGTGTTGGGGTTAGTGTGGGGTGTTGGGGGTTAGTGTGGGGTATTGGGGGTTAGTGTGGGGTGTTGGGGGTTAGTGTGGGGTGTTGGGGGTTAGTGTGGGGTTAGTGTGGGGTGTTGGGGTGAGTGTCGGGTAATGGGGGTTAGTGTGGTGTATCGGGGGTTAGTGTGGGGTTTTGGGGGTTAGTGTGGGGTAATGGGGGTTAGTGTGGGGTATTGGGGATTAGTGTGGGGTATCGGGGGTTAGTGTGGGGTAATGGGGGTTAGTGTGGGGTGTTGGGGATTAGTGTGGGGTGTTGGTGGTTAGTGTGGGTGTTGGGGTTAGTGTGGGGTGTTGGGGGTTAGTGTGGGGTATTGGGGGTTAGTGTGGGGTGTTGGGGGTTAGTGTGGGGTGTTGGGGGTTAGTGTGGGGTATTGGGGGTTAGTGTGGGGTGTTGGCGGTTAGTGTGGGGTGTTGGGGGTTAGTGTGGGGTGTTGGGGTTAGTGAGGGATATTGGGGGTTAGTGTGGGGTATTGGGGGTTAGTGTGGGGTATCGGGGGTTAGTGCGGGGTGTTGGGGTTAGTGAGGGGTGTTGGGGGTTAGTGTGGGGTGTTGGGGGTTAGTGTGGGGTATTGGGGGTTAGTGTGGGGTGTTGGGGGTTAGTGTGGGGTATGGGGGTTAGTGTGGGGTATCGGGGGTTAGTGTGTGGTATCGGGGGTTAGTGTGTGGTATTGGAGGTTAGTGTGGGGTTAGTGTGGGGTGTTGGGGTGAGTGTCGGGTAATGGGGGTTAGTGTGTGGTATCGGGGTTAGTGTGGGGTATTGGGGGTTAGTGTGGGGTGTTGGGGGTTAGTGTGTGGTATCGGGGGTTAGTGTGGGGTATTGGGGGTTAGTGTGGGGTATTGGGGGTTAGTGTGTGGTATCGGGGGTTAGTGTAGGGTGTCGGGGGTTAGTGTGTGGTATCGGGGGTTAGTGTAGGGTGTTGGGGGTTAGTGTGGGGTGTTGGGGGTTACTGTGGGGTGTTGGGGTTAGTGTGGGGTGTTGGGGGTTAGTGTGTGGAGTTGGGGGTTAGTGTGGGGTGTTGGGGGTTAGTGTGGGGTAATGGGGGTTAGTGTGGGGTATGGGGGTTAGTGTGGAGTATGGGGGTTAGTGTGGGGTATGGGGGTTAGTGTGGGGTGTTGGGGGTTAGTGTGGGGTTTTGGTGGTTAGTGTGGGGTATCGGGGGTTAGTGTGGGGTGTTGGGGGTTAGTGTGGGGTATCGGGGGTTAGTGTGGGGTAATGGGGGTTAGTGTGGGGTATGGGGGTTAGTGTGGAGTATGGGGGTTAGTGTAGGGTGTTGGGGGTTAGTGTGGGGTATCGGGGGTTAGTGTGGGGTATCGGGGGTTAGTGTGGGGTGTTGGGGTTAGTGTGGGGTATCGGGGGTTAGTGTGGGGTGTTGGGGGTTAGTGTGGGGTATCGGGGGTTAGTGTGTGGTATCGGGGGTTAGTGTGGGGTGTTGGGGGTTAGTGCGGGGTATCGGGGGTTAGTGTGGGGTGTTGGGGGTTAGTGTGGGGTATCGGGGGTTAGTGTGGGGTATCGGGGGTTAGTGTGGGGTGTTGGGGGTTAGTGTGGGGTATTGGGGGTTAGTGTGTGGTATCGGGGGTTAGTGTGGGGTGTTGGGGGTTAGTGTGGGGTATCGGGGGTTAGTGTGGGGTATCGGGGGTTAGTGTGGGGTGTTGGGGGTTAGTGTGGGGTATTGGGGGTTAGTGTGGGGTTAGTGTGGGGTGTTGGGGTTAGTGCGGGGTATCGGGGGTTAGTGTGGGGGGTTGGGGGTTAGTGTGTGGAGTTGGGGGTTAGTGTAGGGTTTTGGGGGTTAGTGCGGGGTATCGGGGGTTAGTGTGGGGTGTTGGGGGTTAGTGTGGGGTATTGGGGGTTAGTGTGGGGTATCGGGGGTTAGTGTGGGGTGTTGGGGGTTAGTTGTGGAGTTGGGGGTTAGTGTAGGGTTTTGGGGGTTAGTGTGGGTTATCGGGGGTTAGTGTGGGGTGTTGGGGGTTAGTGTGGGGTATCGGGGGTTAGTGTGGGGTATCGGGGGTTAGTGTGGGGTGTTGGGGTTAAGTGTGGGGTGTTGGGGGTTAGTGTGGGGTATGGGGTTTATGTGGGGTGTTGGGGGTTAGTGTGGAGTATGGAGGTTAGTGTGGAGTATGGGGGTTAGTGTGGTGTATCGGGGGTTAGTGTGGGGTTTTGGGGGTTAGTGTGGGGTAATGGGGGTTAGTGTGGGGTATTGGGGATTAGTGTGGGGTTTTGGGGGTTAGTGTGGGGTTTTGGGGGTTAGTGTGGGGTAATGGGGGTTAGTGTGGTGTATCGGGGGTTAGTGTGGGGTTTTGGGGGTTAGTGTGGGGTAATGGGGGTTAGTGTGGGGTGTTGGGGGTTAGTGTGGGGTATCGGGGGTTAGTGTGTGGTATCGGGGGTTAGTGTGGGGTGTTGGGGGTTAGTGCGGGGTATCGGGGGTTAGTGTGGGGTGTTGGGGGTTAGTGTGGGTTATTGGGGGTTAGTGTGGGGTATCGGGGGTTAGTGTGGGGTGTTGGGGGTTAGTGTGGGGTATTGGGGGTTAGTGTGTGGTATCGGGGGTTAGTGTGGGGTGTTGGGGGTTAGTGTGGGGTATCGGGGGTTAGTGTGGGGTATCGGGGGTTAGTGTGGGTTGTTGGGGGTTAGTGTGGGGTATTGGGGGTTAGTGTGGGGTTAGTGTGGGGTGTTGGGGTTAGTGCGGGGTATCGGGGGTTAGTGTGGGGGGTTGGGGGTTAGTGTGTGGAGTTGGGGGTTAGTGTAGGGTTTTGGGGGTTAGTGCGGGGTATCGGGGGTTAGTGTGGGGTGTTGGGGGTTAGTGTGGGGTATTGGGGGTTAGTGTGGGGTATCGGGGGTTAGTGTGGGGTGTTGAGGGTTAGTTGTGGAGTTGGGGGTTAGTGTAGGGTTTTGGGGGTTAGTGTGGGGTATCGGGGGTTAGTGTGGGGTGTTGGGGGTTAGTGTGGGGTATCGGGGGTTAGTGTGGGGTATCGGGGGTTAGTGTGGGGTGTTGGGGTTAAGTGTGGGGTGTTGGGGGTTAGTGTGGGGTATGGGGTTTATGTGGGGTGTTGGGGGTTAGTGTGGAGTATGGAGGTTAGTGTGGAGTATGGGGGTTAGTGTGGTGTATCGGGGGTTAGTGTGGGGTTTTGGGGGTTAGTGTGGGGTAATGGGGGTTAGTGTGGGGTTTTGGGGATTAGTGTGGGGTTTTGGGGGTTAGTGTGGGGTTTTGGGGGTTAGTGTGGGATAATGGGGGTTAGTGTGGTGTATCGGGGGTTAGTGTGGGGTTTTGGGGGTTAGTGTGGGGTAATGGGGGTTAGTGTGGTGTATCGGGGGTTAGTGTGGGGTTTTGGGGGTTAGTGTGGGGTAATGGGGGTTAGTGTGGGGTATTGGGGATTAGTGTGGGGTATCGGGGGTTAGTGTGGGGTAATGGGGTTTAGTGTGGGGTGTTGGGGATTAGTGTGGGGTGTTGGGGGTTAGTGTGGAGTATGGGGGTTAGTGTGGGGTAATGGGGGTTAGTGTGGGGTATGGGGGTTAGTGTGGAGTATGGGGGTTAGTGTGGGGTGTTGGGGGTTAGTGTGGGGTATCGGGGGTTAGTGTGGGGTATCGGGGGTTAGTGTGGGGTGTTGGGGGTTAGTGTGGGGTATCGGGGGTTAGTGTGGGGTATCGGGGGTTAGTGTGGGGTGTTGGGGGTTAGTGTGTGGTATCGGGGGTTAGTGTGGGGTGTTGGTGGTTAGTGTGGGGTATCGGGGGTTAGTGTGGGGTATTGGGGGTTAGTGTGGCGTGTTGGGGGTTAGTGTGGGGTGTTGGGGGTTAGTGTGGGGTATCGGGGATTAGTGTGGGGTGTTGGGGGTTAGTGTGGAGTATGGGGGTTAGTGTGGGGTATTGGGGGTTAGTGTGGGGTGTTGGGTGTTAGTGTGGGGTGTTGGGGGTTTGTGTGGAGTATGGGGGTTAGTGTGGGGTATTGGGGGTTAGTGTGGGGTATCGGGGGTTAGTGTGGGGTATCGGGGGTTAGTGTGGGGTGTTGGGGGTTAGTGTGGGGTATCGGGGGTTAGTGTGGGGTATCGGGGGTTAGTGTGGGGTGTTGGGGGTTAGTGTGGGGTATGGGGGTTAGTGTGGAGTATGGGGGTTAGTGTGGGGTGTTGGGGGTTAGTGTGGAGTATGGGGGTTAGTGTGGGGTGTCCGGGGTTAGTGTGGGGTGTTGGGGGTTAGTGTGGAGTATGGGGGTTAGTGTGGGGTGTCGGGGGTTAGTGTGGGGTGTTGGGGGTTAGTGTGGTGTGTTGTGGGTTAGTGTGGGGTGTTGGGGGTTAGTGTGGGGTGTTGGGGGTTAGTGTGGGGTATCGGGGGTTAGTGTGGGGTGTTGGGGGTTAGTGTGGGGTATCGGGGGTTAGTGTGGGGTGTTGGTGGTTAGTGTGGGGTGTTGGGGGTTAGTGTGGGGTATGGGGGTTAGTGTGGGGTGTTGGGGGTTAGTGTGGAGTATGGGGGTTAGTGTGGGGTGTTCGGGGTTAGTGTGGGGTGTTGGGGGTTAGTGTGGAGTATGGGGGTTAGTGTGGAGTATGGGGGTTAGTGTGGGGTGTTGGGGGTTAGTGTGGGGTGTTGGGGGTTAGTGTGGAGTATGGGGGTTAGTGTGGGGTATCGGGGGTTAGTGTGGGGTGTTGGGGGTTAGTGTGGGGTGTTGGGGGTTAGTGTGGCGTAATGGGGGTTAGTGTGGGGTATCGGGGGTTAGTGTGGAGTATGGGGTTAGTGTGGGGTGTTGGGGGTTAGTGTGGAGTATGGGGGTTAGTGTGGGGTATCGGGGGTTAGTGTGGGGTGTTGGGGGTTAGTGTGGGGTGTTGGGGGTTAGTGTGGGGTAATGGGGGTTAGTGTGGGGTATCGGGGGTTAGTGTGGAGTATGGGGGTTAGTGTGGGGTGTTGGGGGTTAGTGTGGCGTGTTGGGGGTTAGTGTGGGGTATCGGGGGTTAGTGTGGGGTGTTGGGGGTTAGTGTGGGGTATCGGGGGTTAGTGTGGAGTATGGGGGTTAGTGTGGGGTGTTGGGGGTTAGTGTGGGGTATCGGGGGTTAGTGTGGGAAAATGGGGGTTAGTGTAGGGTTTTGGGGGTTAGTGTGGGTTATCGGGGGTTAGTGTGGGGTGTTGGGGGTTAGTGTGGGGTATCGGGGGTTAGTGTGGGGTATCGGGGGTTAGTGTGGGGTGTTGGGGTTAAGTGTGGGGTGTTGGGGGTTAGTGTGGGGTATGGGGTTTATGTGGGGTGTTGGGGGTTAGTGTGGAGTATGGAGGTTAGTGTGGAGTATGGGGGTTAGTGTGGTGTATCGGGGGTTAGTGTGGGGTTTTGGGGGTTAGTGTGGGGTAATGGGGGTTAGTGTGGGGTATTGGGGATTAGTGTGGGGTTTTGGGGGTTAGTGTGGGGTTTTGGGGGTTAGTGTGGGGTAATGGGGGTTAGTGTGGTGTATCGGGGGTTAGTGTGGGGTTTTGGGGGTTAGTGTGGGGTAATGGGGGTTAGTGTGGGGTGTTGGGGGTTAGTGTGGGGTATCGGGGGTTAGTGTGTGGTATCGGGGGTTAGTGTGGGGTGTTGGGGGTTAGTGCGGGGTATCGGGGGTTAGTGTGGGGTGTTGGGGGTTAGTGTGGGGTATTGGGGGTTAGTGTGGGGTATCGGGGGTTAGTGTGGGGTGTTGGGGGTTAGTGTGGGGTATTGGGGGTTAGTGTGTGGTATCGGGGGTTAGTGTGGGGTGTTGGGGGTTAGTGTGGGGTATCGGGGGTTAGTGTGGGGTATCGGGGGTTAGTGTGGGTTGTTGGGGGTTAGTGTGGGGTATTGGGGGTTAGTGTGGGGTTAGTGTGGGGTGTTGGGGTTAGTGCGGGGTATCGGGGGTTAGTGTGGGGGGTTGGGGGTTAGTGTGTGGAGTTGGGGGTTAGTGTAGGGTTTTGGGGGTTAGTGCGGGGTATCGGGGGTTAGTGTGGGGTGTTGGGGGTTAGTGTGGGGTATTGGGGGTTAGTGTGGGGTATCGGGGGTTAGTGTGGGGTGTTGGGGGTTAGTTGTGGAGTTGGGGGTTAGTGTAGGGTTTTGGGGGTTAGTGTGGGGTATCGGGGGTTAGTGTGGGGTGTTGGGGGTTAGTGTGGGGTATCGGGGGTTAGTGTGGGGTATCGGGGGTTAGTGTGGGGTGTTGGGGTTAAGTGTGGGGTGTTGGGGGTTAGTGTGGGGTATGGGGTTTATGTGGGGTGTTGGGGGTTAGTGTGGAGTATGGAGGTTAGTGTGGAGTATGGGGGTTAGTGTGGTGTATCGGGGGTTAGTGTGGGGTTTTGGGGGTTAGTGTGGGGTAATGGGGGTTAGTGTGGGGTTTTGGGGATTAGTGTGGGGTTTTGGGGGTTAGTGTGGGGTTTTGGGGGTTAGTGTGGGGTAATGGGGGTTAGTGTGGTGTATCGGGGGTTAGTGTGGGGTTTTGGGGGTTAGTGTGGGGTAATGGGGGTTAGTGTGGTGTATCGGGGGTTAGTGTGGGGTTTTGGGGGTTAGTGTGGGGTAATGGGGGTTAGTGTGGGGTATTGGGGATTAGTGTGGGGTATCGGGGGTTAGTGTGGGGTAATGGGGTTTAGTGTGGGGTGTTGGGGATTAGTGTGGGGTGTTGGGGGTTAGTGTGGAGTATGGGGGTTAGTGTGGGGTAATGGGGGTTAGTGTGGGGTATGGGGGTTAGTGTGGAGTATGGGGGTTAGTGTGGGGTGTTGGGGGTTAGTGTGGGGTATCGGGGGTTAGTGTGGGGTATCGGGGGTTAGTGTGGGGTGTTGGGGGTTAGTGTGGGGTATCGGGGGTTAGTGTGGGGTATCGGGGGTTAGTGTGGGGTGTTGGGGGTTAGTGTGTGGTATCGGGGGTTAGTGTGGGGTGTTGGTGGTTAGTGTGGGGTATCGGGGGTTAGTGTGGGGTATTGGGGGTTAGTGTGGCGTGTTGGGGGTTAGTGTGGGGTGTTGGGGGTTAGTGTGGGGTATCGGGGATTAGTGTGGGGTGTTGGGGGTTAGTGTGGAGTATGGGGGTTAGTGTGGGGTATTGGGGGTTAGTGTGGGTTGTTGGGGGTTAGTGTGGGGTGTTGGGGGTTAGTGTGGAGTATGGGGGTTAGTGTGGGGTATTGGGGGTTAGTGTGGGGTATCGGGGGTTAGTGTGGGGTGTTGGGGGTTAGTGTGGGGTATCGGGGGTTAGTGTGGGGTATCGGGGGTTAGTGTGGGGTGTTGGGGGTTAGTGTGGGGTATGGGGGTTAGTGTGGAGTATGGGGGTTAGTGTGGGGTGTTGGGGGTTAGTGTGGAGTATGGGGGTTAGTGTGGGGTGTCCGGGGTTAGTGTGGGGTGTTGGGGGTTAGTGTGGAGTATGGGGGTTAGTGTGGGGTGTCGGGGGTTAGTGTGGGGTGTTGGGGGTTAGTGTGGGGTGTTGTGGGTTAGTGTGGGGTGTTGGGGGTTAGTGTGGGGTGTTGGGGGTTAGTGTGGGGTATCGGGGGTTAGTGTGGGGTGTTGGGGGTTAGTGTGGGGTATCGGGGGTTAGTGTGGGGTGTTGGTGGTTAGTGTGGGGTGTTGGGGGTTAGTGTGGGGTATGGGGGTTAGTGTGGGGTGTTGGGGGTTAGTGTGGAGTATGGGGGTTAGTGTGGGGTGTTGGGGGTTAGTGTGGGGCGTTGGGAGTTAGTGTGGAGTATGGGGGTTAGTGTGGAGTATGGGGGTTAGTGTGGGGTGTTGGGGGTTAGTGTGGGGTGTTGGGGGTTAGTGTGGAGTATGGGGGTTAGTGTGGGGTATCGGGGGTTAGTGTGGGGTGTTGGGGGTTAGTGTGGGGTGTTGGGGGTTAGTGTGGCGTAATGGGGGTTAGTGTGGGGTATCGGGGGTTAGTGTGGAGTATGGGGGTTAGTGTGGGGTGTTGGGGGTTAGTGTGGAGTATGGGGGTTAGTGTGGGGTATCGGGGGTTAGTGTGGGGTGTTGGGGGTTAGTGTGGGGTGTTGGGGGTTAGTGTGGGGTAATGGGGGTTAGTGTGGGGTATCGGGGGTTAGTGTGGAGTATGGGGGTTAGTGTGGGGTGTTGGGGGTTAGTGTGGCGTGTTGGGGGTTAGTGTGGGGTATCGGGGGTTAGTGTGGGGTGTTGGGGGTTAGTGTGGGGTATCGGGGGTTAGTGTGGAGTATGGGGGTTAGTGTGGGGTGTTGGGGGTTAGTGTGGGGTATCGGGGGTTAGTGTGGGAAAATGGGGGTTAGTGTAGGGTTTTGGGGGTTAGTGTGGGTTATCGGGGGTTAGTGTGGGGTATCGGGGGTTAGTGTGGGGTATCGGGGGTTAGTGTGGGGTGTTGGGGTTAAGTGTGGGGTGTTGGGGGTTAGTGTGGGGTATGGGGTTTATGTGGGGTGTTGGGGGTTAGTGTGGAGTATGGAGGTTAGTGTGGAGTATGGGGGTTAGTGTGGTGTATCGGGGGTTAGTGTGGGGTTTTGGGGGTTAGTGTGGGGTAATGGGGGTTAGTGTGGGGTTTTGGGGATTAGTGTGGGGTTTTGGGGGTTAGTGTGGGGTTTTGGGGGTTAGTGTGGGGTAATGGGGGTTAGTGTGGTGTATCGGGGGTTAGTGTGGGGTTTTGGGGGTTAGTGTGGGGTAATGGGGGTTAGTGTGGGGTATTGGGGATTAGTGTGGGGTATCGGGGGTTAGTGTGGGGTAATGGGGTTTAGTGTGGGGTGTTGGGGATTAGTGTGGGGTGTTGGGGGTTAGTGTGGAGTATGGGGGTTAGTGTGGGGTAATGGGGGTTAGTGTGGGGTATGGGGGTTAGTGTGGAGTATGGGGGTTAGTGTGGGGTGTTGGGGGTTAGTGTGGGGTATCGGGGGTTAGTGTGGGGTATCGGGGGTTAGTGTGGGGTGTTGGGGGTTAGTGTGGGGTATCGGGGGTTAGTGTGGGGTATCGGGGGTTAGTGTGGGGTGTTGGGGGTTAGTGTGTGGTATCGGGGGTTAGTGTGGGGTGTTGGTGGTTAGTGTGGGGTATCGGGGGTTAGTGTGGGGTATTGGGGGTTAGTGTGGCGTGTTGGGGGTTAGTGTGGGGTGTTGGGGGTTAGTGTGGGGTATCGGGGATTAGTGTGGGGTGTTGGGGGTTAGTGTGGAGTATGGGGGTTAGTGTGGGGTATTGGGGGTTAGTGTGGGTTGTTGGGGGTTAGTGTGGGGTGTTGGGGGTTAGTGTGGAGTATGGGGGTTAGTGTGGGGTATTGGGGGTTAGTGTGGGGTATCGGGGGTTAGTGTGGGGTATCGGGGGTTAGTGTGGGGTGTTGGGGGTTAGTGTGGGGTATCGGGGGTTAGTGTGGGGTATCGGGGGTTAGTGTGGGGTGTTGGGGGTTAGTGTGGGGTATGGGGGTTAGTGTGGAGTATGGGGGTTAGTGTGGGGTGTTGGGGGTTAGTGTGGAGTATGGGGGTTAGTGTGGGGTGTCCGGGGTTAGTGTGGGGTGTTGGGGGTTAGTGTGGAGTATGGGGGTTAGTGTGGGGTGTCGGGGGTTAGTGTGGGGTGTTGGGGGTTAGTGTGGGGTGTTGTGGGTTAGTGTGGGGTGTTGGGGGTTAGTGTGGGGTGTTGGGGGTTAGTGTGGGGTATCGGGGGTTAGTGTGGGGTGTTGGGGGTTAGTGTGGGGTATCGGGGGTTAGTGTGGGGTGTTGGTGGTTAGTGTGGGGTGTTGGGGGTTAGTGTGGGGTATGGGGGTTAGTGTGGGGTGTTGGGGGTTAGTGTGGAGTATGGGGGTTAGTGTGGGGTGTTGGGGGTTAGTGTGGGGTGTTGGGGGTTAGTGTGGGGTGTTGGGGGTTAGTGTGGCGTAATGGGGGTTAGTGTGGGGTATCGGGGGTTAGTGTGGAGTATGGGGGTTAGTGTGGGGTGTTGGGGGTTAGTGTGGGGTGTTGGGGGTTAGTGTGGAGTATGGGGGTTAGTGTGGGGTATCGGGGGTTAGTGTGGGGTGTTGGGGGTTAGTGTGGGGTGTTGGGGGTTAGTGTGGCGTAATGGGGGTTAGTGTGGGGTATCGGGGGTTAGTGTGGAGTATGGGGGTTAGTGTGGGGTGTTGGGGGTTAGTGTGGAGTATGGGGGTTAGTGTGGGGTATCGGGGGTTAGTGTGGGGTGTTGGGGGTTAGTGTGGGGTGTTGGGGGTTAGTGTGGGGTAATGGGGGTTAGTGTGGGGTATCGGGGGTTAGTGTGGAGTATGGGGGTTAGTGTGGGGTGTTGGGGGTTAGTGTGGCGTGTTGGGGGTTAGTGTGGGGTATCGGGGGTTAGTGTGGGGTGTTGGGGGTTAGTGTGGGGTATCGGGGGTTAGTGTGGAGTATGGGGGTTAGTGTGGGGTGTTGGGGGTTAGTGTGGGGTATCGGGGGTTAGTGTGGGAAAATGGGGGTTAGTGTGGGGTTTTGGGGGTTAGTGTGGGGTGTTGGGGGTTAGTGTGGGCGGTGTTGGGGGTTAGTGTGGAGTATGGGGGTTAGTGTGGGGTGTTGGGGGTTAGTGTGGGGTGTTGGGGGTTAGTGTGGGGTGTTGGGGGTTAGTGTGGGGTATCGGGGGTTAGTGTGGGGTGTTGGGGGTTAGTGTGGGGTGTTGGGGGTTAGTGTGGAGTATGGGGGTTAGTGTGGGGTGTTGGGGGTTAGTGTGGGGTGTTGGGGGTTAGTGTGGGGTATCGGGGGTTAGTGTGGGAAAATGGGGGTTAGTGTGGGGTGTTGGGGGTTAGTGTGGGGTATGGGGGTTAGTGTGGAGTATGGGGGTTAGTGTGGGGTGTCGGGGGTTAGTGTGGGTTATCGGGGGTTAGTGTGGAGTGTTGGGGGTTAGTGTGGGGTGTTGGGGGTTAGTGTGGGGTATCGGGGGTTAGTGTGGGAAAATGGGGGTTAGTGTGGGGTGTTGGGGGTTAGTGTGGGGTGTTGGGGATTAGTGTGGGGTGTTGGGGGTTAGTGTGGAGTATGGGGGTTAGTGTGGAGTATGGGGGTTAGTGTGGGGTGTTGGGGGTTAGTGTGGGGTATCGGGGGTTAGTGTGGGGTGTTGGGGGTTAGTGTGGGGTATCGGGGGTTAGTGTGGGAAAATGGGGGTTAGTGTGGGGTGTTGGGGGTTAGTGTGGAGTATGGGGGTTAGTGTGGAGTATGGGGGTTAGTGTGGGGTGTTGGGGGTTAGTGTGGGGTATCGGGGGTTAGTGTGGGGTGTTGGGGGTTAGTGTGGGGTATCGGGGGTTAGTGTGGGAAAATGGGGGTTAGTGTGGGGTGTTGGGGGTTAGTGTGGGGTGTTGGGGGTTAGTGTGGGGTGTTGGGGATTAGTGTGGGGTGTTGGGGGTTAGTGTGGAGTATGGGGGTTAGTGTGGGGTATTGGGGGTTAGTGTGGGGTGTTGGGGGTTAGTGTGGAGTATGGGGGTTAGTGTGGAGTATGGGGGTTAGTGTGGGGTGTTGGGGGTTAGTGTGGGGTATCGGGGGTTAGTGTGGGGTGTTGGGGGTTAGTGTGGGGTGTTGGGGGTTAGTGTGGGGTATCGGGGATTAGTGTGGGGTGTTGGGGGTTAGTGTGGAGTATGGGGGTTAGTGTGGGGTATTGGGGGTTAGTGTGGGGTGTTGGGGGTTAGTGTGGAGTATGGGGGTTAGTGTGGGGTGTCGGGGGTTAGTGTGGGGTATCGGGGGTTAGTGTGGGGTGTTGGGGGTTAGTGTGGGGTGTTGGGGGTTAGTGTGGGTCGGGAATATTACAACCCCGAAGCCTCCATGACTGGGGGACGCGATCAGGTTTTACTCCCCACTTTGGGCACCGGGTGAATCTCTGTCGGGGATTCTCTCTCAGTTCCGGCCGAGAGACCTGACTCTGATTTAACCCAATAACGAGATGCTGGGGGAGCGCTTGGGGGACGTGGGGTGAATCATGTCACCGTGTGAAAGCTCCTCCTCGCTGGAGTCTAACTGGACCAGGACCAGGACCAACGACTGGCTTTGTCAGTGGGTCAGCGATGGGAGCGCCGGGAGATTCCCATGGGATTGGATGCTGACGTCAGGCTGACTGACCCCCCCCCCCCGGGCAACCCGGACTGACTGAGGGCAATGGTGCAGCTGCCCTCAGAACGCAGCCCGAGCAGTGGAGCTCCAGGTCAGCGCCTACAACAGTACACACCCCCCCAAAAAAACACCAAACCAATCCTCGGCCAAACGCTCCCCGTTACCTCCAGGATCGAAGCCACGACAGGAGCAACGTCAGCGTCCAAGGCCCAGGGATTCCAGGGCCCAGCAGCAACAACCAATTCCCCAGAGTGATCACCGATTGACACCGGCTTCCTCAACACCACAATGCTGTCCCTGTCTAAGGTGATTCCACTCACCCCCTCCAGCCCCTACACCCCCTCCCTATCTCTGTAACCCCCTCCAGCCCCTACACCCCCTCCCTATCTCTGTAACCCCCCTCCAGCCCCTACACCCCCTCCCTATCTCTGTAACCCCCTCCCTCCCCTACACTCCCTCCCTATCTCTGTAACCCCCCTCCCTCCCCTACACCCCCTCCCTATCTCTGTAACCCCCTCCAGCCCCTGCACCCCCTCCCTATCTCTGTAACCACCTGCAGCCCCTACACCCCCTCCCTATCTCTGTAATCCCCTCCAGCCCCTACACCCCCTCCCTATCTCTGTAACCCCCTCCAGCCCCTACACCCCCTCCCTATCTCTGTAACCCCCTCCAGCCCCTACACCCCCTCCCTATCTCTGTAACACCCTCCCGCCCCTACACCCCCTCCCTATCTCTGTCACCCCCTCCAGCCCCTACACCCCCTACCTATCTCTGTAACCCCCTCCAACCCCTACACCCCCTCCCTATCTCTGTCACCCCCTCCAGCCCCTACACCCCCTACCTATCTCTGTAACCCCCTCCAGCCCCTCCACCCCCTCCCTATCTCCGTAACCCCCTCCAAACCCTATACCCCCTCCCTATCTCTGTAATCCCCTCCCTCACCTACACCCCTCCCTATCTCTATAACCCCCCCTCTGCAGCCCCTACACCCCCTCCCTATCTCTGTAACCCCCTCCAAACCCTATACCCCCTCCCTATCTCTGTAACCCCCTCCAGCCCCTACACCCCCTATCTATCTCTGTAACCCCCTCCAAACCCTATACCCCCTCCCTATCTCTGTAACCCCCTCCAGCCCCTACACCCCCTCCCTATCTCTGTAACCCCCTCCAAACCCTACACCCCCTCCCTATCTCTGTAACACCCTCCAGCCCCTACACCCCCTCCCTATCTCTGTAACCCCCACCTGCAGCCCCTACACCCCCTCCCTATCTCTGTAATCCCCTCCAGCCCCTACCCCCCTCCCTATCTCTGTAACCCCCTCCAAATCCTATACCCCCTCCCTATCTCTGTAACCCCCCCTGCAGCCCCTACACCCCCTCCCTATCTCTGTAATCCCCTCCAGCCCCTACCCCCCTCCCTATCTCTGTAACCCCCTCCAGCCCCTACACCCCCTCCCTATCTCTGTAACCCCCTCCAGTCCCTACATCCCCTCCCTAACACTGTAACCCCCTCCAGCCCCTACACCCCCTCCCTATCTCTGTAACCCCCTCCCTCCCCTACACCCCCTCCCTATCTCTGTAACCCCCTCCAAACCCTACACCCCCTCCCTATCTCTGTAAACCCCTCCAAACCCCACACCCCCTCCCTATCTCTGTAACCCCCTCCCTCCCCTACACCCCCTCCCTATCTCTGTAACCCCCTCCATCCCCTACACCCCCTCCCTATCTCTGTAACCCCCTCCAGCCCCTACATCCTTCCCTATCTCTGTAACACCCTCCAGCCCCCACACCCCCTCCCTATCTCTGTAACCCCCTCCCTCCCCTACACCCCCACCCTATCTCTGTAACCCCCTCCAAACCCTACACCCCCTCCCTATCTCTGTAACCCCCTCCAGCCCCTACACCCCCTCCCTATCTCTGTAACCCCCTCCCTCCCCTACACCCCCTCCCTATCTCTGTAACCCCCTCCTGACCCTACACCCCCTCCCTATCTCTGTAACCCCCTCCCTCCCCTACACCCCCTCCCTATCTCTGTAACCCCCTCCAGCCCCTACACCCCTCCCTATCTCTGTAACCCCCTCCAGCCCCTACACCCCCTCCCTATCTCTGTAACCCCATCCAGACCTGACACCCCCTCCCTATCTCCATAACCCCCTCCAAACCCTACACCCCTCCCTATCTCAGTAACCCCCTCCAGCCCCTACACCCCCTCCCTATCTCTGTAACCCCCTCCAGCCCCCACACCTCCTCCCTATCTCTGTAACCCCCTCCAGATCCTACACCCCCTCCCTATCTCTGTAACCCCCTCCCTCCCCTACACCCCCTACCTATCTCTGTAACCCCCTCCAAACCCTATACCCCCTCCCTATCTCTGTAACCCCCTCCAGCCCCTATACCCCCTCCCTATCTCTGTAATCCTCTCCCTCCCCTACACCCCCTCCCTATCTCTGAAATCCCCTCCCTCCCCGACACCCCCTCCCTAACTCTGTAACCCCCTCCAGCCCCTACACCCCTACCCTATCTCTGTAATCCCCTCCCTCCCCTACACCCTCTCCCTATCTCTGTAATCCTCTCCCTCCCCTGCACCCCCTCCCTATCTCTGTAATCCCCTCCAGCCCCTACACCCCCTCCCTATCTCTGTAACCCCCTCCCTCCCCTACATCCCCTCCCTATCTCTGTAACCACCTCCAGCCTCTACACCCCCTCCCTATCTCTGTAATCCCCTCCCTCCCCTACACCCCCTCCCTATCTCTGTAATCCCCTCCCTCCCCTACACCCCCTCCCTATCTCTGTAATCCTCTCCCTCCCCTACACCCCCTCCCTATCTCTGTAATCCCCTCCAGCCCCTACACCGCCTCCCTATCTCTGTAATCCTCTCCCTCCCCTACACCCCCTCCCTATCTCTGTATTCCCCTCCCTCCCCTACACCCCCTCCCTATCTCTGTAATCCTCTCCCTCCCCTACACCCCCTCCTTATCTCTGTAACCCCCTCCAGCCCCTACACCACCTCCCTATCTCTGTAATCCCCTCCAGCCCCTACACCCCCTCCCTATCTCTGTAATCCCCTCCAGCCCCTACACCCCCTCCCTATCTCTGTTACCCCCTCCAGCCCCTACACCCCCTCCCTATCTCTGTAATCCCCTCCAGCCCCTACACCCCCTCCCTATCTCTGTAACCCCCTCCAGCCCCTACACCCCCTCCCTATCTCTGTAACCCCCTCCAGCCCCTACACTCCCTCCCTATCTCTGTAACCCCCTCCAGCCCCTACACCCCCTCCCTATCTCTGTAACTCCCTCTAGCCCCTACATCCCCTCCCTATCTCTGTAACCCCCTCCCTATCTCTGTAACCCCCTCCAGCCCCTACACTCCCTCCCTATCTCTGTAACCCCCTCCAGCCCCTACACTCCCTCCCTATCTCTGTAACCCCCTCCAGCCCCTACACTCCCTCCCTATCTCTGTAACCCCCTCCAGCCCCTACACTCCCTCCCTATCTCTGTAACCCCCTCCAGCCCCTACACTCCCTCCCTATCTCTGTAACCCCCTCCAGCCCCTACACCCCCTCCCTATCTCTGTAACCCCCTCCAGCCCCTACACCCCCTCCCTATCTCTGTAACCCCCTCCAGCCCCTACACTCCCTCCCTATCTCTGTAACCCCCTCCAGCCCCTATACCCCCTCCCTATCTCTGTAACCCCCTCCAGCCCCAACATCCCCTCCCTATCTCTGTAATCCTCTCCCTCCCCTACACCCCCTCCCTATCTCTGTAATCCCCTCCAGCCCCTACACCACCTCCCTATCTCTGTAACCCCCTCCAGCCCCTACACCACCTCCCTATCTCTGTAATCCCCTCCAGCCCCTACACCCCCTCCCTATCTCTGTAATCCCCTCCAGCCCCTACACCCCCTCCCTATCTCTGTTACCCACTCCAGCCCCTACACCCCCTCCCTATCTCTGTAACCCCCTCCAGCCCCTACACCCCCTCCCTATCTCTGTAACCCCCTCCAGCCCCTACACTCCCTCCCTATCTCTGTAACCCCCTCCAGCCCCTACACCCCCTCCCTATCTCTGTAACCCCCTCTAGCCCCTACATCCCCTCCCTATCTCTGTAACCCCCTCCCTATCTCTGTAACCCCCTCCAGCCCCTACACTCCCTCCCTATCTCTGTAACCCCCTCCAGCCCCTACACTCCCTCCCTATCTCTGTAACCCCCTCCAGCCCCTACACTCCCTCCCTATCTCTGTAACACCCTCCAGCCCCTACACCCCCTCCCTATCTCTGTAACCCCCTCCAGCCCCTACACCCCCTCCCTATCTCTGTAACCCCCTCCAGCCCCTACACTCCCTCCCTATCTCTGTAACCCCCTCCAGCCCCTACACTCCCTCCCTATCTCTGTAACCCCCTCCAGCCCCTACACCCCCTCCCTATCTCTGTAACCCCCTCCAGCCCCTACACCCCCTCCCTATCTCTGTAACCCCCTCCAGCCCCTATACCCCCTCCCTATCTCTGTAACCCCCTCCAGCCCCTACATCCCCTCCCTATCTCTGTAACCCCCTCCAGCCCCTACACCCCCTCCCTATCTCTGTAACCCCCTCCAGCCCCTACACTCCCTCTCTATCTCTGTAACCCCCTCCAGCCCCTACACCCCCTCCCTATCTCTGTAATCGCCTCCCTCCCCTACACCCCCTCCCTATCTCTGTAACCCCCTCCCTCCCCTACATCCCCTCCCTATCTCTGTAACCCCCTCCCTCCCCTACACCCCCTCCCTATCTCTAACCCCTGATGTAGACCCTTCCGTACGCCCACATGGAGACATTCTCAGTGTGGATTGGAGTGGCCAATCAGATCAGCAGGTTCTCCGAGAATGGGCGTGACGCTGTGAGCAGGAATGGCCTTCTGTCTGTCCAACTCCAACCAATCCTCCCTCACACTGCTCAGGCTCCGCCTTCAGTAATACATCGTGTTTAATCCTCTCAGGCCCCCCCTTCAGTAATACATTGTGTTTAATCCTCTCGGGCCCCCCCTTCAGTAATACATTGTGTTTAATCCTCTCAGGCCCCCCCTTCAGTAATACATTGTGTTTAATCCTCTCAGGCTCCGCCTTCAGTAATACATTGTGTTTAATCCTCACAGGCTCTGCCTTCAGTAATACATTGCATTTAATCCTCACAGGCTCCGCCTTCAGTAATACATCATGTTTAATCCTCACAGGCTCCGCCTTCAGTAATACATCGTGTTTAATTCTCAGGCTCCACCTTCAGTAATACATTGTGTTTAATCCTCTCAGGCCCCCCCTTCAGTAATACATTGTGTTTAATCCCCTCAGGCCCCCCCTTCAGTAATACATTGTGTTTAATCCTCTCAGGCCCCCCCTTCAGTAATACATTGTGTTTAATCCCCACAGGCTCCGCCTTCAGTAATACATTGTGTTTAATCCTCTCAGGCCCCCCCCTCAGTAATACATTGTGTTTAATCCTCTCAGGCCCCCCCTTCAGTAATACATTGTGTTTAATCCCCACAGCCCCCCCCCTTCAGTAATACATTGTGTTTAATCCTCTCCGTGTCCCGCCTTCAGTAATACATCATGTTTAATCCTCTCAGGCTCCACCTTCAGTAATACATTGTGTTTAATCCTCTCAGACCCCCCCTTCAGTAATACATTGTGTTTAATCCTCTCAGACCCCCCCTTCAGTAATACAATGTGTTTAATCCTCTCAGACCCCCCCTTCAGTAATACAATGTGTTTAATCCTCTCAGGCCCCCCCTTCAGTAATACATTGTGTTTAATCCTCTCAGGCCCCCCCCTTCAGTAATACATTGTGCTTAATCCTCTCGGGCCCCCCCTTCAGTAATACATTGTGTTTAATCCTCTCAGGCTCCACCTTCAGTAATACATTGTGTTTAATCCTCTCAGGCCCCCCCTTCAGTAATACATTGTGCTTAATCCTCTCGGGCCCCCCCTTCAGTAATACATTGTGTTTAACCCTCACAGGCTCCGCCTTCAGTAATACGTGGTGTTTAATCCTCTCGGGTCCCCCCTTCAGTAATACATTGCGTTTAATCCCCACAGGCTCCGCCTTCAGTAATACATTGTGTTTAATCCCCATAGGCTCCGCCTTCAGTAATACATTGTGTTTAATCCCCACAGGCTCCGCCTTCAGTAATACATTGTGTTTAATCCTCTCGGGCCCCCCCTTCAGTAATACATTGTGTTTAATCCTCTCGGGACCCCCCTTTCAGTAATACATTGTGTTTAATCCTCTCAGGCCCCCCCCCTTCAGTAATACATTGTGTTTAATCCCCACAGGCTCCGCCTTCAGTAATACATTGTGTTTAATCCCCATAGGCTCCGCCTTCAGTAATACATTGTGTTTAATCCTCTCGGGCCCCCCCTTCAGTAATACATTGTGTTTAATCCCCACAGGCTCCGCCTTCAGTAATACATTGTGTTTAATCCTCTCAGGGACAGCACGGGGTTAGATACAGAGTAAAGCTCTCTCTACACTGTCCCCCCATCAAACACTCCCAGGGACAGGGACAGGAACAGCACGGGGTTAGATACAGAGTAAAGCTCCCTCTACACTGTCCCCCCATCAAACACTCCCATGGACAGGGACAGCACGGGGTTAGATACAGAGTAAAGCTCCCTCTACACTGTCCCCCCCATCAAACATTCCCAGGGACAGGGACAGGAACAGCACGGGGTTAGATACAGAGTAAAGCTCCCTCTACACTGTCCCCCATCAAACACTCCCAGGGACAGCACGGGGTTAGATACAGAGTAAAGCTCTCTCTACACTGTCCCCCATCAAACACTCCCAGGGACAGGGACAGCACGGGGTTAGATACAGAGTAAAGCTCCCTCTACACTGTCCCCCATCAAACATTCCCAGGGACAGGGACAGCACGGGGTTAGATACAGAGTAAAGCTCCCTCTACACTGTCCCCCATCAAACACTCCCAGGGACAGCACGGGGTTAGATACAGAGTAAAGCTCTCTCTACACTGTCCCCCATCAAACACTCCCAGGGACAGGGACAGCACGGGGTTAGATACAGAGTAAAGCTTCCTCTACACTGTCCCCCATCAAACACTCCCAGGGACAGGG